>NC_084908.1:19454049-19456549 GCF_949316345.1 Pungitius pungitius
GGAACCATGTGACCTTCGGTTTTTAACCTCCATTAGAGCGTCAAGCGCTTCACCCCTTCATGACCCCTCACACCATGACACCGAGTTTACAGCCGTCAACCCATAAACACACACACACACACACACACACAAACACACACACACGTTTCTGCACAAAGACATTGACCCCCCCGCCCCCCCCCCCCCCCCCAGGCCACCGTAACACTGAGCTTATTCTTCGGCGCGGCCCATAAACCCGGCTGTGCTCAGGCTCCGTTTGTGCTGCGTCTCTCTGCTTTTTCATATTTATTCATCCAGGAGGTTCCTTTAAATGTAGATTTCCTACAGGCCACGACGTGTAAACGGCCCCCAAAATGCAATTGGTTGGTGACAAATTAAATCTTTTTACATAAAAAAAAACCCAAAAACCCCCAACGCGGCGTCCAGCGGTCCCTCCTGACAAAGATGCTCGTTGAAATCTTTCTACGTTATATTGGTAAGAACAGGTTTATTTATATCAAAACAAGGAGAGAATCTACGGCCCCTCCCCTCAGGCTGCAGTGGGAGGAGGAGGAGGAGGAGGAGGAGGAGGAGCAGGGTGATTGCTCCTCTCCGTACAGTCAGTCTCCTTCACTGAGGTTTTAAACAAAGCTGCTACACAACCACAATTACCAAACGCACACTGGCTGACTCAACGCTTGTAAAACAGTTGCTAAGCCCCGCCCCCCCCCCGGGTGTCACTCTCAGGTCAGTTACCCCCCCACCCCCCCCCCCACCCTCTCTGCCCTCCACAACGAGCGTGTTTAAATAAACCAGTCCAGCTGTTTGCCATGAAAATGCCATTTACACCAACTGCCTCTGACCCCCCCCCCCCCCGAACACACACACCCTCACACACACACACCACACACATAAATCAACAAACACCAAGATCAATGAAGAAGTAAAAGACAAGTACTGATCTGACTGTTTGACCAAGAGGAATATTAATTGGAACATGAGCTTCCTTATGAAGTGAGGAAGAGGAGAGGAAACGAGGAGAGGAAACGAGGAGAGGACACTTCACAGAGCAAGCAAAGTAAAAGCGAGACAGAAAGCAAACAAGAAAAAGTAAAAAACAATTCGAGGGGTGGAACAAGGAATGCAAGGAACCAAGGGTAGGAAACAGGGAGAGGAGATAAGTGGAAAAAAATGAAAGGAAAGAGGAAAGTAAATAAAAGGAGAGGAGGGTTAAACAAGGACATCATGACAGGAGAGGAAGACGTCATCTGAAAATTCAAGCATAATATCTTTATTACAGTCAAAATGAAACACCACCACATTAACCAGTTAATGTGCACACACACACACACACACACACACACACACACACACACACGCACACACACACACACGCACACACGTGGTCCGATGGTATGAAACAGCGGTCGGATCAAAGCTTCATTTACAGCCTTCGCCTCTGCGAGCGGCTCCAGAGGCGTTACCACGGCAACAGCCACATATTCAGAGGGAGCTGGTCTGACTAATAGCTCCAGTTTATATTTATACATATATATGTATATATATGCACATAGTATACATATACATATATATATATACATATATATATATATATATATATATATATATATGTATATTCTGCTGTTTCTGCTAGAAGACTCTTGATTCTTGTTTTTCGATGGCAGTAAAGCCCCAATCATATCAACTCAAATTGAAATGGTCTCATGAAGTCTTCATGGGGAGGAGGTCGCCAGGTGAGCCGCGGAGCGACTCCGCCTCCCGCGTCCGGCCTCCCTCTTAAGCCCCTCCTCCCCCCCCCAAACGCAACGACCGGCGTCCGTTCTCACGGCTCCTCGCAGTCAACAGGAAGGAAGACGCGCTCTTTCCGATGAGCTCACCTCACGATTGATTACCAGAGGGCCAACTGGAAAGGTTACCAGCCGTGCCTTTGAGTCCACGCAGCCCCCCCTCCCCTCACCCCCCCTCACCCACCCCGGCGGTGTAACTTGCTGACGATGCTCCTCCGTGTCCGTAAGCAGAGGCCAACACGAAGGCCTCCTGCAGGTACCTCTGGCCTCCGAGCGCCAATTAACCCGCCCCCTCCTCTCTCCAGCTGTGATTGGGGGATATTTCGAGACCCCACAGGATTTAATTCACATCATTAGATTTCCTCTGTATGGGAGGGGGGGGGGGGGGGGGGGGGGGGGTGTCGCTCCGGCACCGAGGCCGACTCACCAGTTGTTGACCTGCAGGATGGTGAGGCCGGTGTCCTGAGCCAGCTGCTTCTTCTGCTCCTCCGACGGGTACGGGTGCTGCAGAGGGACAAAACATCGGAAAAACATCACCGGGTTGTGCGTTGGTTTTTCTGGGTTTTTTTTTGTTTTTGTGTGGTAGCCTGAAAGATGCTAATTAGCGTGAAGAAAAGGGAGGCGGAGCTAGACTTATTAAGGGGATATGAAATGGAGCATAATTAATGGGAAGAAATGGTGAGCCAATTAGAGGGGGAAGCCAAGTGGAGAGG
>NC_084908.1:20094049-20384049 GCF_949316345.1 Pungitius pungitius
GCCTTATTCCACCGCCTCGCGAACCCTCCCCTTTTCTGGATTTATTTGAACCTCCGGCTAACGGCGACCGGTCGGCGCGCGAGCCCCTCCCCGTCGTTTGTTCGCCCTCTCGCGCGTTTAAAATGTACCGGAGCCCGCCGAGCGGATGTTGTTATGTAACCCGATAATGACACCACACGCCCTTGAAACAAAAGCTGTTGTTTCGTTTTTTGTTTTTGTTTACGGGTGGAGTACCCGAGGCCGTCCACATGAACCAGACACGGGGGGTGAGGAGTGGGCTGGTGGTGGTGGTGGGGAGGGGCGGGGCGGGGGGGGTGTTGGTGGTACCGAAGGGCCGCAGCCCCTGAACCGGCTTCTGAAATCATCAACGGCTGCTGCTGTCGGCCATTGTTTTTGTTGTCATCGGGGGGCTCGCGTTTGTTTCCCAGCCCGCGGATCTTTCCACTGACGGTGAAGCCCCGTCTGCCCCCCCCCCCAACGGCTGCTGCCTCTCTGTAGCCTGTGGTCGAAATGTCAAATCATGATTAATTAAGTCACTATTGGATATGTGATTATTGGCCCAAATGTATTCAAAGGTCCTGGGAAGGTTCCTGGAGATGAACTGTACAGAGTCTCAACATCACATCAGTGACAGATCATGCAGTTTTAATGACAGCTGAGATCTATTAATACATACTTTTTGGGGAATAAATTGGGGAAAATGTCATTTCCGATGTCTCAAGTAACATAAATACACACTTTGTTCATCTCATGAATAAATGTGAATATTCATTGTCACACCGCACCGCCCTAAATTAACTTTCAATAATATTGAGTGTGTTGAAAATGTTGGTTTGACAGCTGGAACAAAGCAATAATGAAAGAAGGAATATCAATTAATCCATGTAAAAGGGACTGGGGGCGACGGTGGTGCAAACGTTGGCGGTTTGAATCCCGGCTGCTCCGTGTGCCATGTTGTGTCAAGTGTCAAGACACCTGACCCCTAATTGCCCCCCAGGCAAAAAATAAACCAGCGGTAGAAATGCAATGTAAGTCGCACGTGATCCTGCTGGCGCTTTGCTGCACTGTCCCGTCTCCGCTACAGACCCTTCGGGTGCTAAAGGACGTCAGGTGACCGCAATCCTGAGCTTTCGTTTTAATTGTCTTCATCTGTACCTTTTCCACCGCTGGTCACGGAGCGGTTTCACCAGAGCGTGAGCATTGCTCACGTGCACACTTACGGGCGGGTGGATGCTCACGCAAGTGCATGTGAAATCGAACGTACTGTTGGAGGAAACCATCTCATGTTGCAAATCCTCCATTTGTCCATTTAACCGCTGCGGTGTGGTGTGCTTGGGTAACCCGCTCAAAGAGGAAGTGAAGAGCCAACAAGCAGTGAGACACATGAAGCCCAACTTGTAATGCTTTCAAATAGTTTGATTTGTTTGACCAAAATATTTAATTTTAAATGAAGAAACTGTCTCTTTAAAGGAGTAGCTGGTAAAGGACTGATGACAGAAGGAAGGAAATGGGGATTAAGGAGTTAGTGTGGATGGACAGAGAAGAGGAGGTGAAAAGGGAGCAGTCAGGGGAGGAATAATGTAGAGGAGGAGAAACAAGGGAACAGGATGACAGTGATGTGAGGAGGCAAGGAAATGGGGAAGGAGAGATGAAGGGAGTGAGGTAAGGAAGAAAAGAGTGAGTGAGGATGCAAGGAGGTAGAGCTGGAGGAAGGAAAGTGAAGCCCAGTGAAGGAAGGGAGGAAGGAGAAGCAGTTAGGACCGGAAGGAGGGAGAGAAGAAACAGGGGGGGGGGGGGTGTGAGGGACAAATGATACAAGAAAAATAATGAAGGCGTGTGTGAAGAAGGGAGATTGAGGAAAGAGTGAAAGAGGGAGGAGGAAGTAAGAGGTATATGAAGGAGACGAGAGTGAAGTTACTGAGGATTGAAGGAAACCAAATCGTCCAGGATGGAGAAGAGGTTAAAAAGTCTGAGAATGGGATAAAGGACCTCTGGAAGGAAGGAGAAGAGGAGGAGACCATGCAAGTGGGCAAGGAAGGGCAGAAGCAGTAAGGACAGAAGGGAAGGAGGGAAAAGATGGGTTTTGAGAAAAGAAACAACTAGAGCAAAACTGGTCAAAAAGAGGAAGGAAAGAAAAGCAGAGGAGTGAGGAGGCAAGGACGCAAGGAGACAGGAAGTGTGTCTGAGGTTGTGAACAATAAGTGGCGGCCCGCCGTGTGAAGGAAACCATCCACTGACCCGCTCTGTGTGTTGTTGTGTTTTCTGCCCTCTTTCCTTCCAGGCTGACTCACCGCTGCAGCGCCTCGCCACACAAGAAGAAGAAGAAGAAGAAGACGTTTGAGAGGGAGAGGGATTGAGGACAGACAGAGAGGGAGGGAAGGATAAAAAGACGGGAGAACTAAGCCAAAGAGAATAGAGGTGAGGAGAAAGCCAGGTGGGGTCGGTGGGGCGTGAGGAGGGAAGAGAAAGTCACAGTGGGGGAGAGAACATAGCTGATCTGAGGTCAGGAGCAAGCTGGTAGCTCGGAGGTCAGTCGGAGGTCAGGCGGCGGTCAGGCGGAAGGCTGACTGAGCTTTGGCCCAAACAAGCTGCCCCGCCAAGTCCTCCCCCCCCCCCCCCCCCCCAACAACCGTCACCTCCACCGCCACCACTGTGGGACAACTGGTGCCGAGGAGGAGCCACCATGAGCGACCAGAACGTCATCAAGGAGGGCTGGGTCCAGAAGAGAGGTGAGGCCCGTCCACGGAGAGCCACTCGCTCACATCGTATGCTGGAAGAGCTCCGAGGACATAACTTTAGCTCCATAAAGTTGTACAAAGTCTGATTTAAGCTCTTCGTTGTCAAGACTTAATTTAAGTTAAAAAAACAAACAAGAGCTGTTAATAGTGAAAGTCAGCAGTTGTAAAACTCGCTTTAAGGAAGTTGAGTAATATTAGAAAACAAAACCTTCCGTCTGAAATCGGCCCGTCGCCCATTCATCAATCAGAACGGGTCACAACGCCATATCGACCAATGGCTGACAGCAGAACGTCCTCTTAAGCAGGCGGTGACAACTAGCTGCTTACCGGTGTCACTTGGTCCCGATGCCAGAATCATGATGCGTGTGCGTGTGTGTGTGTGCGTGTGTGTGTGTGTGTGCACGTGGCCCCTCGTGCACAGCGGAGCTCCTGTTCTGATTAACGGCCTCCGTGTTCTGAGGTTGGAGCCGAGTCACTTCCCCTCACACACAGGAAGTGGACCCGTTGCCGCCCTGGCGGTTGGATCGTCACGCGGCGCCGTGTCGGTCCAACCGCAGACGGCCGCTGTTCTCCTTCCTCCTCCTGCTTCCCTCTGTGGGGGGGGGGGGAGGATGAGAGTCTTCAGGACCTGTCGCGTCCGCACAACCGCTGAGGAGGGAATCAAACCCCCACAGGAAAAAAAACCTCTGATGATTGTAGACGGGTCCCAAACTCCTCATTTCATTTCTGCGTCGTGTTCTTTTTGACCTTTTTCAAGGAACCCGAGGCGGCGCTAAGAATTAAAACCTGAACCACCAGAGTCGACTTTGCATTCCCCAAACTAATGTTTTCAGAGACACTCTTTATTCATTTTGTTTGCGCGAAACAATGAAACGAGGCGGCGATTACCAGCCCCGCCCTTTCCCACAATGCAGTTCTTACCCACTCAGATCCCGCCCCTTAATCGAAGCGTCGTTACGCCGAGCCGCTGTTTACCTCGTTAAGAAGCCGCCTGAAAGTGATCGGTCAGAGACTTGATTGAGAGCCCCCCCCCCCACCTGCCCCCCCCCCCCCCCCCATCCCAAGGCTTCCCGGGACTTGTCTTGTGTGTTTTTTCCCACAGTGATTTAGAGAGAGTGTGTGTGTGTGTGGTGTGTGTGTGTGTGTGTCCGATCCTTTCAATACACCGATGGGTCTGTTTTTAACAATTAGCCTCAGAAGCCGATCACATGGTCTCTGTGATGCTTCCTGTTCAACAGGATGTTGGGCGGGAATCAATTTGAACTGTAAACCAATGAGAAAGAGGCCGTTTATTCTTTGCTCTGCTCAGCAGCGGCGCCCAGATTCCACATGGGGAGGATATTTATTATTGTCGAGCCCCCCCCCCCCCCCCCCCCCTCACACACACACACACGCACACACACGCATTAGGTGGAATCTTATTCAAGGACAACGGGACACATGATCTGACTCTTTTCCGTCCTGACACCGATACCTGGGCTTTAAGTATCGGCCGATCCGGAGTCGCCGGTTGTACCTGAAGGCTCCACCAGGCGCTGGGAGCTTTGCTGACGGTGTCGAAAGACGGACATTTTGTGTCGGACATAAAACCGCCTGTTGCTGCGTTGGTGTATGAATATATGTTTTTAAATAGGCGAGTACATCAAGAACTGGCGGCCGCGCTACTTCCTGCTGAAGACGGGACGGCTCGTTCATCGGCTACAAGGACAAACCGCAGACTCCGACCTGGCCTACCCCGCTCAACAACTTCTCCGTCGCCAGTAAGACGCACGCAGCGGGGGGGGTGGGGTGCAGGGGCAGCTACGCAGCGCGCTACATCAACCTCTGTGTGTGTGTGTGTCTTCGTCTTCCAGAATGTCAGCTGATGAAGACGGAGCGGCCCAAGCCCAACACCTTCATCATCCGCTGCCTGCAGTGGACCACAGTCATCGAGAGGACTTTCCACGTGGACACTCCGGATGAGCGGTGAGCCAGTGGTCCTCCTCCTCTTCTTCTTCCTCTTCTTCTTCTTCTTCTTCTTGAGATCAGGCTTTACCAAACGAAGGAAGACGCTAATGAGAAATGCGTCTTGAAGTCTGCGTAAAGTTGTTATTCTATAATGACGAAGGCAGAAGTCTGTCCACGTGAGCCCCGTAGGAACCCGGAGCGCCGCCTGCAGGGGTTTTTGACCTCTTCCTGCCCCCCCCCCCCCCCGCAGGGACGAGTGGGCCGAGGCCATCCAGATGGTGGCCGAGTCTCTGGCCAAGCAGGAGGAGGAGGGCATCCTCAGCAGCCCCACCTCGCAGATCGAGAACGTCAACGAGGAGGAGATGGACACCTCCATCGGCCACTACAAACGAAAGGTGAGGGCGGAGAGGCTCCTGCCGGTGGAGCCGATGCCCGAAGAGACCACGTGTCCTCACGTACCCCCACCCCCCGTCCCCCGTCCCCCGTCCCCCCTCTTGTTTCCTTCTGTGCAGACAATGACTGACTTTGACTATCTGAAGCTTCTGGGCAAAGGCACCTTTGGGAAAGTCATTCTCGTGAGGGAGAAGGCCAGTGGCACCTACTACGCCATGAAGATCCTCAAGAAGGAAGTCATCATAGCCAAGGTCCCTTTGTCCTTCCGTCTCTTGTTCAAAGCAAGACGCACCGTGGCTGTGGGAATCATAATATTTGGGGTGTAAAATCCGCTGCGGGGGGGGGGTTAGCGCTGGCATTAGCGTGATGTTCTCACGCCTCCCACCCATTTCCAAACCTTTTGAACATAACCAGAAAGGAGCTCCTCACTAATCGGTGTCCCCTCTGTCCCTTTGTCCTCACAGGATGAAGTCGCTCACACGCTCACAGAAAGTAGGGTATTAAAAAACACTCGGCATCCGTTCCTCACGGTGAGTACCCGCTCGTGGACTGAATGAACACCAGGAGCCAAAGACTCTTCTGATGTTGATTCGAGAAGGAACGACGCGTGCACCAGGCGTCTGTCCCTAAACGTGTCTAAGTAACGGGAATATTTTGTGTCTCAGTCCCTGAAGTACTCGTTCCAGACCAAGGACCGGCTGTGCTTCGTGATGGAGTACGTCAATGGAGGAGAGGTGAGACCTCCAGGAACCCGCTTTGAGTTCTTGAAGAACGCTGACGTTTTGGATTCAAAGTCTGAGCTGTAGACCTCCAGAATATTAATATATATATTATTGTATAATATAAATGATGTCGTTTTGCTTTTCCCCTGCAGCTGTTTTTTCACTTGTCGAGAGAGAGGGTCTTCTCGGAGGACCGCACTCGCTTCTACGGCGCCGAGATCGTCTCGGCTCTGGACTACCTCCACTCTGCCAAGATCGTGTACCGGGACCTGAAGGCACGCTGCAGGAACGCGTCGCGGCACACGAGCGCACATACAGACCACGTGGTTTGTATTTGATGAATTCCTCTCGTCCTCCTCCCCAGCTGGAGAACCTCATGTTGGACAAAGACGGCCACATCAAGATCACGGACTTCGGCCTCTGCAAAGAAGGCATCACCGACACTGCCACCATGAAGACCTTCTGTGGAACCCCGGAGTACCTGGCTCCAGAGGTCAGACCCCTCTTCTAGCGCGGCTCTTTGAGAGGAGGCTGAAGCAGATGTGCGATATGTGGAGGGCAGGAATTAGTGATGATGTCAAATCAGTCGCCCCCTGGTGGTCAGCAGAGACAAAGCACTGTTCCACTGTCATAGAATAGTTGCTATTGCTTCATCATCAGGTGCTGGAGGACAACGACTACGGCCGGGCGGTGGACTGGTGGGGTTTGGGCGTGGTGACGTACGAGATGATGTGCGGCCGCCTGCCGTTCTACAACCAGGACCACGAGAAGCTGTTCGAGCTCATCCTCATGGAGGAGATCAAGTTCCCCCGGACGCTGTCGGCCGACGCCAAGTCGTTGCTGTCGGGGCTGCTCATCAAGGACCCCAACAAGCGGTACGCACGCACACACACACACACACACACACACACACACACACACACACACACACAACCAACACAGATGTTGTTAAGACCCATCAAAGAAGGAAAAGGCCCAAAATAACACAAAGAGCTCCTCAGCCTTGAGGCCCGTGTGCATCGTGCTGCTCCGTTCTCTGTGAGAAGCTATTTGTGTCTCCGTTCTGTGAGGGAGATCATTTTCATGATGGAGCATTAATTAAAAAAAGATCACATCTGATACGGAATCAATGTGTCACAAGACCAAAGTGTAAAGGTGAGATCAAAACAAGACGCTTCCTGAGTCTCCACACGCGTCCTTCTAATCAAACATGAATACGAGTGGAGGAACCCCCCCCCCCTTCACACTTCACTAGATTTCACCATTTGAACCTCCATTGCCAGCCCCCCCCCTCGTGATCGTCCCCGAGGCGTTTTTCTGTCTAGAGTGAAAAGAGGCCACTGCAGCGAACTCGTTCACCCCCCCAGAGGTCCTCCTGGGCTCCTCTCTGACTCCTCGCCTCCTCTCTGACAGGCTCGGCGGAGGACCGGACGACGCCAAGGAGATCATGAGACACAGTTTCTTCAACGCCGTCGACTGGCAGGACGTCTACGACAAGAAGGTGAGATATTCTGGGATCAGGGCACCTCCTTTATCTGTTAACCAAAGGAGCCAAAATAGACCACAGAGGAGGAGACGATTACCTCATCGTGGTCTCATCTCAACAACAAACAAACACACGCTCCTCTTTTGAGTCTGTTTTTAGTGACTTTTGAGTCGTCCCGTTGTGCTTCCTGTCTCGTCCCAGCTGGTCCCGCCCTTCCAGCCGCAAGTCAGCTCAGAGACGGACACGCGCTACTTCGACGAGGAGTTCACAGCACAGACCATCACCATCACTCCTCCAGAGAAATGTGAGCCTTCACCCGTCTCCCTCGCCTTGTGACCCGTCTCTCTCTCACCCTGTGACCCGTCTCTCTCTCACCCTGTGACCCGTCTCTCTCCCTCTCACCCTGTGACCCGTCTCCCTCTCGCCCTGTGACCCGTCTCTCTCCCTCTCACCCTGTGACCCGTCTCTCTCCCTCTTACCCTCTTACCCTGTGACCCGTCTCCCTCTCGCCCTGTGACCCGTCTCCCTCTCGCCCTGTGACCCGTCTCTCTCCCTCTCGCCCTGTGACCCGTCTCTCTCACCCTGTGACCCGTCTCTCTCTCACCCTGTGACCCGTCTCTCTCCCTCTCACCCTGTGACCCGTCTCTCTCTCACCCTGTGACCCGTCTCTCTCTCACCCTGTGACCCGTCTCTCTCCCTCTCACCCTGTGACCCGTCTCTCTCTCACCCTGTGACCCGTCCGTCTCTCTCTCACCCTGTGACCCGTCTCTCTCCCTCTCGCCCTGTGACCCGTCTCTCTCCCTCTCACCCTGTGACCCGTCTCTCTCTCACCCTGTGACCCGTCTCTCTCCCTCTCACCCTGTGACCAGTCTCTCTCCCTCTCACCCTGTGACCCGTCTCTCTCCCTCTCACCCTGTGACCAGTCTCTCTCCCTCTCACCCTGTGACCAGTCTCTCTCCCTCTCACCCTGTGACCCGTCTCTCTCCCTCTCACCCTGTGACCCGTCTCTCTCCCTCTCACCCTGTGACCCGTCTCTCTCTCTCTCGCCCTGTGACCCGTCTCTCTCTCTCACCCGTTGACCCGTCTCTCCCTCTGCAGACGACGAGGACGGGATGGACGCGGCGGACAACGAGCGAAGGCCTCATTTCCCACAGTTCTCGTACTCGGCCAGCGGGCGGGAGTGAGCGGGCGCCGTGGTCCCCCTTCGTGGCCATTCTGAGGAAAACACGTAGCCATTTTAGGAAAAAAAAGACAAAAAGAAAAAAAATCCAGTCTCCCCTCTTTTTCTCCTTGTGCCTCCTCACAGACGGGGGAGTCTTTTTAGGGACTTTAAAGAGGATTTTGCACAGTGGGGAAGACTCCAGCCGGTCTCCCCACACAAAAAAATAAGTCTCCTACATTTTCAGCGCTATTTACTGCAGAAGGCAATGTTTTTGTTATTTCTTTTTTCCGTCAGTATTAAGTTGTCGACCCGGTTGCGTTATTTCGTTTTTTTTTTTTAGTTTTTATTTGTCGTTTCTGCCCTTTTTCTTTTCTTTTGACTTTTTTGCACTTGGTTTGGAAGAGCCGTTTTAGGGAACAAAAACCAAAAATGTTGCCTTACGTGTGCAGATGTTTCGTATCATACCGACAGGGTGTTTTGGTTCATTCTTTTTGTGTGTGGGGGGGGGGGGGGTTGTGAGTCATTCTTAGTGGAGAATAAGTGCTCGAAAAAAAAGAGAGAAAACGACAAAAAAAAAAAACGTTTTTCGTTGTCATTTGCCATGGCGGCGCACATTCCCCCATTCCCATGGCAACGAGGTCCCGCCTACTAAGAGGAGGGTGGCGACGGACGGGTCTGTAACGGCCCTCAGCGTCTTCGCTCTCGTCTGTCTTTTTTTTTTTCTCTCTCGCTCTTCACCTCAAAATTTTGCTGTTTTATATTTTCTATAGTTTTTTCTTTTTTTCTTTTTGTTCAAACAGGAAAACACTAAACTGCCAGAAACTGCACAGTTCACTCAGGCGCCACAGAGCACAACCGCGTTCAAACTCAGCTCACCGGCTGCTTCCTCATCACGGCTTCTCCTCCTCTTCGTCGCCCCGCTCTGTGTCCTCGTGGTATCTGTACGACTAGTGGTTTACACAGGGACATGTGACTTAAAGTATGTGCGATACAGGGGGGGTCAAAGGTTAAGTTTATGCTGTCATAGCGCGCACACACGCGCACACACACACGATGACACTGATCAGACTGAAGTCGACCGTTGGCTCAGACTAAATCTAATTCATATCCGTCCCTCCCGCTGCAGACCTGAGGGGGGGGACGACGACATGTCGGGGACACTTGAGGGACTTGTTGTCCAGGGGGAACGAGGCTGACCGGAGAACGTGTCACAGGGATTGCTCATACGCTTCCTTCGAGCGTCAGCCTGGAGGGGGTTAGCTTAGCCTAGCCTAGCCTAGCTTAGCTTAACCGTGGAGAAGGTGGGGTTATTGAAACAATAGAGGCCTGAGATAAAGCTGAGTGTCTCCAAACACTTTGTCAGTACCACTGTAACCTATTTGCTCTCTTTTAACAATTCATTTGATAAATGTGACTTTATTTTTTCACTTGTTTGAACAAAACGGCCGACTTTAATCTGACCTGCTGTTTCTCCGGTGATGCTCTTCAGGGTTCCTGCACACCTGAAAGCTTCAGAGGAAAGCAAAGGTTTATTTTTGGGGGGAAATGAGAAACGTATGGAAGTCTGTGCAGGAACCCTGACACACACACACACACACACACACACACACACACACACACAGCTACACAAAGACTGTTTGTACACAATGGACCAGAGCAGAGATAATTCCACTCATCACACTAACAGAAACGAAAGCTTCCAGCTCCGGATGCAGGGCTCCTGTCAGTATTAAGACGTCTCAATAAATCACCAATCATGTCAACGATCCCGAGAAAACTGAGCCGTGAGACACTCCTGTTGGAGACTGTGAGGACTGCCAGAGGAGAAGTCCAGTCGCCCCAAACTTCTTCATGTAAATATGCAATGCCTTTTTTCTTTCTTTTCTTTTTTTTTGGGGGTCGTTTTGTGGACGAGACACAAACATGTTTTATTTGACTTTACGTGTGACTGTACTTCCAGCTTGATGAGAGTAGTGACTGAAAAAATACAACCAACGACTCTAAACTCCAAGTAAAAAAATGAAAAAATAAAGGGAAAGACCCCCCCCCCCTTTTTATTGTTGCACCGACTCAAGTTCTCGTCAACGGAGGATGTTTCCATGGAGACGGCTCGCCTTCGTTCGGTTGCCATGGTCCCCGGATATGATCGACTCCCGACTTGGTGCACTGTCACTTCTGCCCCCCCCCCCTCCGACAAAGCGGGACCACAGAGGACCTTTTTATTTTTTTGCAGTGCTGGTTTCATCAGGTTGTTCAGATCATCCTTTGCCCCCCCTTTTTGTACCATAGTATGTTTTATTTATGTTGGTTATCTAGGCAGTGTTTCCTTGTATGTCGATAAAAAGGCACCTGTTGAGTCGCTGATGATGATGATGATGATGATGGATGCATTAACTGAAGTCTTTTCTTTTTTTTTTGATCGTTTGCTTGTTTGTTTTCTTACCAAAACATTAGGGCAAGAACTCAGTAGTGGACTTGCGTTGCTGTGGTAGTATTTATTTTGAATTAAATTAAAAGAAATACATTTCAGGGTTTCTGCTGTCGACTCTTTCATTTTATTTAAGAAATGAAATCAACCTGCTGGTTTGTTTATTGGGACAAACGGGTTCAAGCTACGAACAGACAACCTTAAACAGGTCTCAGTATTTTCCACTCAGCGGCAACGCGAGGCCTCGACTTGGATCGGGTTTACGATCCACTGCAGGGAAATGGTTTCATTTCTGTTTAAATCAGGACATCGATGTTTTGTATCCGGTGCCACAGACATCGGGCCGTATGACGGAGACTCCTCGGTCAGCTGACCACGCCGTCCACGTGTGACTCAGCACGCCGCCAGGGGGGGGGAGGCGGATTCAATCTGATAAAACGCCATTCATGAGGTCAATTGTAAAAATATTAATTAAAGCAGATATCTCACCATATCGGAGAAGACACTTTTATACAGAGAATAAACTCAAGTTCCCTTTAATGACAGAACCTCAAATAACTAAATATCGTTTACAGATACATGGACTTTGGTGCTGATAGAAGTCCATCTGAGACGTCCCAATAAGGCCACCGTACAGAGATCATGACCTTTCAACAGAAATAACTCCTCCCCGTAACCGATAGCAACATAAACCCCCCCCCCCCCCCCCTCAGAGAGAGGCGCATTCGTCTCCGTCACACAACCAAGAGGAAGTCGGCAAGTTTTGATCATGAAGCTTCCAGCGGGGCGTCTTCAAAGACCCCCCCCCCCCCCCCCTGTGAGGGGACAGAGGAGCTCACTCCGGAATCGATGGAGGCCAGTCGACATCCACGGACTGAGGGAGGAAACACACAGTTCTCACATATTGAGGGTGAGGGGGGGGTCGTGGGGTTTGAGGGGGGGGGGGGGGGGGGGATGTTCTCACCTCCACGTCGAGCTCCAGGATGTCCGTGTCCATCTTCAGCAGCTCGCTCATGTTGGGTTTGGTGCGGCCGAAGTCTCCGTGGACAAACTCCTTGATGTAGCTGAAGGTCGGTTCAGGTTCATCACAACAAGTACTCAGTTACATAAAGTACACACATTACAACTCAGGTACTATAGTCAAAGTACATCAACTCAGGTACTATAGTCAAAGTACATCAACTCAGGTACTATACTCAAAGTACATCAACTCAGGTACTATACTCAAAGTACATCAACTCAGGTACTATACTCAAAGTACATCAACTCAGGTACTATACTCAAAGTACATCAACTCAGGTACTCTCCTCAGAGTACATGAACCTGAGGGGGGGGGGGGGGGGGATACGTCCCGGCCTGCGTCTTCAGCTCCAGGTGGAAGTGGTGGGGGTCCAGGTAGCGTGTGTTCATGCGGTGGACGACTCGCTGACGGACCGCCAGCGCCCGCCGGTGCAGAACCCTCAGGGGGGTCTTCTGGTCCAGAGTCAGGTCCTGGTTGAGCGAGGGGGGAGAAGGGGGGGGGGGGGGGGGGCGTTAGCAGGCTGATCGTCCCTCTGAGTGGTTGAAATGCAGGTGGTGGCTGCAGCACCTTGATGGCGTCGATGAAGGCGATGTCTTGGCTCTGGATGGCCTTCTGGGTCCAGACGAGCGCCGTGTACGACTTGGTTTTGGCCTCCTCGCCCTCCTTCATGCGGCCCATGGCCTCCCTGCAGGCACAGCCCAGCCATCACCCCCCTGACCCGTCACCCTCGTCACTGTCACCTCAGTTTGACCATTTCCTCACCTGGACACGATCTGCAGGTCTCTCACCCGGATTTTATCTGAAGACTTGTTGATGGTCTAAAAAAAGGAAATGAGTTCACTTATTTGTGTAAAAGCAACTTTTACAACTTCCATCCGGAGCTGTTGAGATGCTCGGGACGGACGATGATGACGATGATGATGATGATGACCTCCTGCAGCTGCTTCATCTCCTCCTTGCTCAGCTTGGATCGGTGAGGATTCAGCAGCTCCATCGCGAACGGACGACCTGACAGAAGCAAGAAGAAGCTTCACTCCCCGCCAGGAGCAACGGGAGGAAAAACACCCGGAACCTTCTGCGCTCCTCACCGTTCCCGAGCGTCCGGACGTCCACGTCCTCGCGCCCCGACGACGAGAAGTTGAACCCTGCAACACAAGACGGGGGTGTGACATCACCGTCGTCGGGGGTGTGACATCACCGTCGTCGGGGACGTTGGGGGGGGGCGACATCACGCCGCCAACTCACCGGCGGCTCTGAAGGACGAGAGGACGGGGGCGGCGATCAGCTCCTCCACCGACGACTCCATCCTCCGCTCGCCGTCGATCACCCACGGCGTCTGAGGCAGGCTGCGGCAGAACTTGTTGTAGCGGCCTGCGCGGCGAGGGCTCACGTCAGGACGCCGCATTTCTCTCTCTACTGTGTGTGTGTGTGTGTGTGTGTGTGTGCGTGCGTGCGTGCGTGCGTGCGTCTCCCGGTACCTGCGACGAAGACGGACGCGTGGAGACACTGGACGTCCCGGGGGACGCAGCAGCTGCTCGGCCGCGGCGGCGGAAAGGTGTAGTGTCTAAAAAAAACAAGACGAGCGGTGATCGTCCCAAACAACGCCTTTTTTCTTCCCCCCCTCGCCGGTTTTTGTTTTTTTGTGTCTCTCAGAAAGACGAAGCGCGGCTCACTTCAGGAAGACGGCGTCCGATATCTTCTCCAGGGCTTTGACCACGGCCATCCTGGTGAACACCGACTGCACCGACAGAAGGAAGAAAAAAAAAAAAACACGTGCAGAGCGAATCAGCCCCCCCCCTCACCGCAGGACGGGGGGGGTCCACTGGGGTTTCAGAAGCCCCTCCCTCACCTGTTTGTTCTTGGTGGGCTTGAAGCAGCCGGCGCACGTCGTCGCTCTGACACAAGGACGAAAAAAAAAAAAACGATCACACAGGAACTGAGGCTCTGACCTTTGACCTCTCGGGTGCAGACAGAAGTCAGAAGCGTTGCAGGTTCGGTAAGTGGGGTTTCGGGGACTCACAGGAAGTGGCAGTCGGCCTCCGTCTCCGGGTGGGTGAACTCCACGCTGACCTCGAACAAACTCTGAGACAACAAAGAGGGACGCGTTTGAACAAACTCTCTTAAGCTTTCTACGACCACGGCGTGTTTTCTCTCGCCCACCCTGATCACCACGGCGACGCCCCCCAGCTCCTTGGCCACCAGGCCCTGCATGATCCACTTGAAGGCCTCCTTCACCGGGATGACGTCGTCCTTGCCGAGCGCCGCGCTCTTCTCTCTGAGCGAGAAGGGCGAGAGGCGAGGGGGGGGGGGGGGGGGGGGGGGGAGGGGCTCAAGTTGCGCTCGGACCGTGAGACGCAGAAAGGATCATGAAAGGGATTTACCTCGATTCCTTCTTCACGTGGAGCCAACAGGAGTGCTGCGGGATCCAAAGATGAACAATCAAACACTCGAGGGGAACCATGGAGACCGTGAGATGAACTTTCTTATTCAATCTGAACTTTGAAGTGTTGTCTGCGCATTAAAGTCGGACGCTTCCTCCTCTCAACCATAGACCTCCCATGAGGCCTCATGATAAAGGCCTTTTAAATTAGAATCACACACACGCACGCACACACACACACACACACACACACACTGACCTCGCGCACACACAGCTGAGCGGGCAGAGACACCGACAGAACCAGGGTGTCGAACTCGTACTCCCCCTCCTTGACTTTCTCTGCTATCTGTGAACACAGAGCAGAAAAACATCAGCTCCTCTGCAGCACAACACCACCTGACAGACACACACACACACACACACGCACCTTTACAGCCTGAGCGGGGCCACTGAGTTCCTGGAGGATGCCCAAACACGCCACACACACACCGGACGCCGCCTCCTCCTCCTTCTCCTCCTCCACTTTGACCGCAGCGGAGACGTCCCCCCCGGCGGGGGCCCCCGGCTCGACGGGCTCCAGCTTCACCCGTTTGACCGGGGGCTCGCCCGGCGGGTCCGACCCCGCTGCATCATGGGACTCGCCGTTTCCTGCCGCCGGATCGGCCGCCGATTGCCGGGACTTTCCGTTCTCCGGGTCGCTGATGAACGCTCGGAGCTCCTCGAGTGTCTCCTGGTGGAACAAAATGACAGGGGGGGGAGGGGTTGGGCCGTCCATTGAGGGGGGGGGGGGGGGGGGGGGGTATAAAACATTCATGGCCGAGGCGACAGGGGGAGTCTCACCTGAGGGGGCTTCCTGTAGGCGGCCTGGACGCTCACGCAGCAGAACCGGAGGACGCAGCGGGCGCAGCAGCCGGAGGACAGCAGCTTGTGGACTATGGCTTTGTCTCCGTCCTTCAGAGGCAGCATGGCTGCACGCTGCAGGGGGGGGGGGGGGGTCACAGAAACACATCAACCTTCCTAAATCTTTTCTGGGAGATGATCAGGGCCAGGTCTAGGCAGGGGCAAGAGGGGGCCCCCTCAAATAAATGTTGTGCCCCCTCAAACTAGGTGCTGGAGCACAATGCCCCCTCAAGATTTGTGGCTGCCCCCTCATACATGCCTGTCTAGACCCGGCCCTGAAGATGATGCATCCCACCCCCCCTTCAGTAAGGACTGAGTGACGATGCAGGAATTACATTGAGAATAAATCATATATTCAAGCATCGCAAAACACAAGGTACATCAAAATAAAAATAGGAAATACAAACGCATTGTCACTAATATTTATTATTAAATACCCAGTGCTTTTATCAAGTATTTAGTTCACACAGGAGTACAACAATAAAGAGTATTTATTAATTAAGTCACCAAAAGACTAAGATCTATATCCTGACATTAAGATATGAAATGATTCAAATGAAGTGGATTTATTTCGTGTTCTTCTACCACTGCTGCAGAATTATACATTTAAAAAAAGACTTTCTACAACCTTCCAGACATAGAGAGCAGCGCTCTGCTCCATCCCAGTGTGTTAAAGGATAAACCCACTGCTAAAGCATGTATCCGGACTATGCTAAGCTAACTGGGCTAACAATGCGGAGGGAGGACGAGAAGGCAAACGGCACAGCGGGCAGCGGTTAAATGGTCCGAATAAACCTACCGGACAGAGAGGCGGTGAATTGGTGAAGATGTAAAGTTAACAAAAACAAAGCAGCGTTCAGTTAGTTGTTAACATGCGTCTATTAGGACGCTTCTTTCCTGCTATTTCAGACGCAACAGACGAAACTAATCAACCCGGAGCAGCTTTTATCAACTCAACGAGGACGTTCAGGGTTCCATGGAGGAAAAAAGGCAACAAACACTCAATGCTTAATTATTTAGAATAAAATATATAATGTGGACAATAAATATAATTATTTAACTCTTAAATTAGCATGAACAAATCCGTTACGTCGGTAATCGATTCGTGGTGCCTAAATACGTCATGTCCGGCCGTTTGACAGCCGGTTCCTTCCTCTCTACGCAGCAGCCGACCCCTCTAGAAGTTTCTGATTAGGACCGGTGGGAGATACTTCCATCCGAGTCCATCCGAAGCCGAACCGCGGTGTTTCATCTCCGGGACATCGCCCGTCCTGTTCTGAAGACTTCCCTCAACCATATCCATCGATTCTCGAGTCAAGATGCCCGAACTTATGGCGGCACCGAGAGCATCTAACATGGGTAGACACAAAGGAGGGGCGTATGTGGACCGCGACAAGCCGGCCCAGATTCGGTTCAGCAACATCTCCGCTGCGAAAGGTTGGTGAAATATTCACAGGCAATTTAAACCGCCAGGTATCGGTACCGAAAGCCTCGGTCCGGGATCACGTCCGTGGGCTCAGCTACGCACCGTTATTCGTAGCCGTTAGCTGCTACCAGGCACGGCATCCCACTCAGAAAAGGGTCGCTTTAACGGTCCGCGGTGGAAGTGCATGCCCAAAAAACAACGAAACCCAAAACTCGAAGTTACTCATTTATCCGGAAGAACCGCATTTCCTATTCGGCGTACGCGACATTAACCTGAAGGCGCTTCGCTGCGTTTGGGGAGGTCGGTGCGTCTCTGCGAGGTGATGCTCATGACTCGACACAATCTCTGCTCTGCTGTACTAGAACTATAGAACTATAGTTCTATTCAGATGCAGAGAGGAAATGGATACGCAGTTAAAACTGAAGATAATTCGAATTGCAATGAGTCTAAGAACTAAGAATAAAAAGTGAGTAACAATCTCAACATTAATACACAACATTTTCTCTTTATTAATTAAAGTAAACCCATTGTTGGTAAATGCTTTCGTTTTGCGAAAGAGACGTCGAATGGCATCAAACGTATTTTATAACTGTTTAAATAACGACTATGATGTGTATGATGGGGAGGTAACTTATCCCCCGATTTGCATGTGGTCAATATGAGAAGTCTGATTTATTTACATTTTCTCTACTTGGGAATTATGCCCATTGCTCACTTTGCATGGCAGTTGGGTTGATTGATTCTTGCTTTGTTTGACAGCTGTTGCTGATGCCATCAGAACAAGCCTGGGGCCCAAAGGCATGGACAAGATGGTGAGTGATCCCATCCGGCCTCAGTGCTAACTTCACGTAGCTCCCGTGATTCTAAGGCCGGCGCCGCTCGTTTCAGATCCAGGACGAGAAAGGCGACGTGACCATCACCAACGATGGCGCCACCATCCTGAAGCAGATGCAGGTGCTCCACCCTTCAGCCAAAATGGTACGGAGTTACGCTGCTTCTAAAATCAGGTTCGTTAAGCTGTACCCCGACGTGATCTGCTATAAACCCGGATGGATGTCTGCGTGGTTTCAGCTGGTGGAACTATCCAAAGCCCAGGACATCGAGGCCGGGGACGGCACCACCTCTGTGGTGGTGATTGCTGGAGCGCTGCTGGACGCCTGCTCCAAACTGCTGCAGAGAGGTGAATCCCGTCCTCGAGCACTTGGTTATTCTACGTGCTCGTGTTAGCAATCGTGTGTTGGAGGAATGATGAATGTTTGGGTTTTCATTTTTTTGGGGGGGGGCTATTTTTATGCACCTGGAAACGCTGGAGGTGTTTACTATGGAAAGGTTGGAGATGTGAGGTTCAGTTGCCACTTTTCAGTTCCTAATTAACCGGCAGTTCGTCTCCATTATTAAGACCAGATGTTAAATGAGTCTGACTCTAAGAAGAATTTGCTTGTTTCCATCAATGCTTTAAAAAAAACAAAGTAATGCCTTTGTCGTTGGTAAAACTTATCTTTCTCGGTCATGATGTCATCACTAACGTTTGCTCGCGGTCCCGTCGGTCAGGCATCCACCCCACCACCATCTCCGAGTCCTTCCAGAAGGCGGTGGAGAAGGGCGTGGAGGTGCTGACCGGCATGAGCCGCCCGGTGGAGCTGAGCGACCGCGAGACGCTGCTCAACAGCGCCACCACCTCGCTGTGCTCCAAGGTGGTGTCGCAGTACTCCAGCCTGCTGGCGCCCATGAGCGTGGACGCCGTCATGCGCGTCATCGACCCGGCCACCGCCACGGGCGTCGACCTGCACGACATCAAGATCATCAAGAAGCTCGGGTGAGTGCAACGTCCCAGCGAGCCGTACTCTTTGCTTAGAGAATGTATATTTTTTTTGTGGCTTTCAGATTGTGATCCTGTTTTTAGTGTTGAAGTCGTGGACCTTCCACAGGGATTTCAGACGTAGCGCGTTGATCAGAGTTCCCCCCCTCCCCCCATGTGTCTCTGTGTGTTCAGAGGGACCATTGACGACTGCGAGTTGGTGGACGGCCTGGTGCTGACCCAGCGGGTCGCCAACAGCAGCGTGTCCCGCGTGGAGAAAGCCAAGATCGGCCTCATCCAGTTCTGCCTGTCCCCTCCCAAAACCGACGTGAGTCTCACAGGACACCCTTCGATGTTCTGGATTTATCGACACAATTCGTAGTTCCCAGTTCCCACCAATAAAACCAGCGCAAAATATCATGTTGGAAGCTTCATTCCTTGCTGGTCGGTTTACTCTCAGATGGACAACCAGATCGTGGTGTCGGACTACGCGCAGATGGACCGCGTGCTGCGCGAGGAGCGCACTTACATCCTCAACATGGTGAAACAGGTGAAGAAGGCCGGCTGCAACGTGCTGCTCATCCAGAAGTCCATCCTCAGGTACTTGTCGCGAGGCGCCGGTGCCGACCCGCCGTCACCCTGTGTCGTACTAACGGCCCGCTGTCCGCTCACAGAGACGCGCTGAGCGACCTCGCCCTGCACTTCCTCAACAAGATGAAGATCATGGTGGTGAAGGAGATCGAGAGGGAGGACATCGAGTTCATCTGTAAGGTGAGCGTCAGCTTTAAGACCCTTTTTCTCTTCTTCTGTGGGAAGAGTAAACATTTTGTTGTGGCAGTTTGGCTCTTAAGGTGAGTGAACTGCTTTGTATCGTGAAAGTAAAACTCCAAGGGTAATCCTGGTTTTTATTATTGTACTTACTTTCTTGCAGATTCATTTAAAAACCCTTTAATGACATTCTAACATTTGTACTGAGTAAATATAAGACTAAGACTACTTCTCCCCCCCGCCCCAGACTCTCGGCACCAAGCCCATCGCCCACATCGACCACTTCACCCCGGAGATGCTCGGCACGGCGGAGCTGGCCGAGGAGGTCAACCTGGACGGCTCCGGCAAGCTGGTGAAGGTAGGCGGTCTCTGCGGAGCCCCCGGCCCCCTGATGGAGGACCTCCTGTAAGCGTTGTTTGGTGTCGCTCCCTTGCAGATCACAGGCTGCGCCAGCCCCGGGAAGACGGTGAGCATCGTGGTCCGGGGCTCCAACAAGCTGGTGATCGAGGAGGCGGAGCGCTCCATCCACGACGCGCTCTGCGTCATCCGCTGCCTGGTCAAGAAGAGGTCGGACATTTTTTTTTTTTTTTTTTTTTTCTTCCTGCGCCTGTTTGATTTCACAGCCACGCATTGCACAGATTCCCTCTTCCAAAGGCGCTCTTGCATTGATTCATCCTGCAGGAGCGTAAGAAACGGAGGAACAGTAACGTGAAAAGCTCCCCTTTAAATAGCTCCTGGTTGTCTTGGCAACTTGGCCGGAGGGCATTCACACATGCACCCTGCAGCACATGCACCCTGCAACACATGCACCCTGCAGCACATGCACCCTGCAGCACATGCACCCTGCAACCTCAGTTTGTAGAACAACTTCTTGCATGACTCAAGCCATGTCTCCGTCTAAGCTTTCCAGTGTGCCATATTGTGTTCTTGTTGATTTTTATCTTCATTAACCTCACCCTCGCCCCCCCGCCCCCCCCCTCAGGGCCCTGATAGCCGGCGGCGGCGCTCCGGAGATCGAGCTGGCCGTGCGTCTCGCAGAGTACTCGCGCACCCTGGCGGGCATGGAGGCGTACTGCGTGCGTGCGTACGCCGACGCCCTGGAGGTGATCCCCTCCACGCTGGCTGAGAACGCCGGCCTGAACCCCATCTCCACGGTGACGGAGCTCCGCAACAGACACGCTCAGGGAGACAAAATGGCCGGCATCAACGTCCGCAAGGTGCGTCCTCCTCCCTTTGCGATACACGTCGATGCTCACGGAGCAACGCAGTGAGGATCAGAGACTGAGCTTTAAATAATGACCTAGCAGTACTACAGATTCTTTTCCAGGGGTAATTTACTTGTGGCGATGCTGCAGTATCTGCAGACTCCTCCTCACACACTCTGCAGCATTTTAACGTTTCCCTTTGCCGAGTCCACACCGATGTGGCTGACTGGTCTACTGTGTGTCTGACAGGGAGGAATCTCCAACATCCTGGAGGAGCTGGTGGTGCAGCCTCTACTGGTTTCCATCAGCGCTCTGACCCTGTCCACGGAGACGGTCCGCAGCATCCTCAAGATCGACGACATTGTAAGACTCGACCGCCCCAAACTGGATGAATTTATTTCCAACTGCTCTGAGATGTTCATGGTCTCCTTGAATTTGCGTTGTTTCTAAAGTAAATCTTTTTATTCTCCTTGCAGGTCAACTGCCGATAAAGCGATTTGAGTCTGTCCAGTGAGCCCGTTCTAACTGAGGGATCAAAGGACTCCGTCAAAGTCTGTCTGTTCGGATTTCCGCTGTAGTTGTTACATTGCGTAATTTAATAAAGAAAAGGCTTCTTTTTTCTTTGTTGACACTCCAGCTGTTGCTTGTGTGATTCTTTTTAGCTGCACTAAGGTCTCTGGCTCGTTTCCCAATAATGGTATGTTAATAGTATATAAGTACTTAATATTGGTTACAGAATGTTCTATCCCTTTATATATGGTTGAGAAATTCAGCATCATTATAGAAGATGGTGTTTTGCCCCAAATAAGTCTGGATATTGATTCCTCAGCAAGAAAAAAATGTTTATTCTCTTACTACTTGTCAAACAATGATTTTGCCAACAAGTTTGAGCTGGACATTGCAGAGCGTTGTCTGAGGAAGGATAAGTTATACAGCACATCAGAAATATAAATGTCAAATCAACTTACTTGGGCTGGGTAAACCATATTGACAAATTTAACTAAATACAAACACATAGTAAAGTTGTGCAACCTATTCTGCAGGCTTTCAAACCACTACATGTGTCCTTCCTGTTTCCTGTCCAGCGATGAACCTGTATCTCCAGATTTAGTTATTCTAAAAGCTAAAACAAGTTATTTAAAAATGTCATCAGCTTTAAAATACGTCTTCAGAGAGGCTCCGATTACTTGTTCTAGACGATTCGGCGGTCGGTAATTTAAATTACGATTGTTTTATTTTGTACTCCACTGACCTGCAGTCATTTCCAGTCATGCGCAGTCACTTCCCTTCCGAGCCGTTATCCGCTACGTTGCTAAGGAACCAACGTGCATAGCAACGCTCAGCAACCGGCCAGCTACTCCAGGCTTCTCTTTAAAAAAAACACGAACTGTTTGAAAGTAAAATAAATATATGCATATATATATATATATATTTTAAAAACGGAACACGGTCTACAACGCCATGGCGAACCCCCACCGGACAAACGTTCTGGTCACGTCGTGTCTCAGAACGCCGGTAGACCCGCACACCAGAGCGCCGTTAGCTTCGTACGAGCGGCGGAGCGCGCGGCCGAACCCGGCGACTCGTCGTCAGGGCAACCGGGAGGTAACGTTCACGGCCTGATTCATGGCTTACTGCATGGCGTTAGTAGTCCGAACAACGGTAATACTACTGCATACTTTTACTTTTGATAGTTTGAGTAGGTTATTGTTACTCGATAGTATTTCTGTAAATACCATTTTAAATTTAGGACTTTTTTTAAATTGTTGTCTTTCATTCAGGCAGAAGGTCAGAGTACTTTTCACCACTGGTAAAAAAAAAAACTAAATTGTATAAAGGCCTACTTCGACTGTAACAACCTCAGCCCTAAAAATAAAAATTTAAATATGTCCTTGCTGGAGGTGGTTTAGCACATTTACACTTAAATCAGTGAATTAAAATCCCACTGTGTTCCAAAACAACAGCACAACAGAGTTATGATGAAACAAGTATTATAAACTATGTACCACAGACAAAATGTGTGTGACACATGGTTCACCCCCACCAGCACCTCAGAGGAAACAAAGAGCATTAAAGGTGGTTTACGTGACGTTAATCCTACATATCAGTAGTGCTGTCAACTATTTTATAACCACAGATTTAAGATCGTAAAGATCCGTTTTTTTTTTTTTGGCCATTCACTCCAACTCTAATATTTTGATACATAAATATTTTTTTCAAACCATAATGATATTTTCATATTCAAGTAACAATCATTCAAAAGGAAAATTAAGAATAACACAAATATAAAAGCAGCAATTAATTTTTAGTTAAACCACAATTTGGCATCACTTCCATATTACAACATATTATTAACATTTAGTTTCTACTTTTTGGAAGCGATCTTGTCAGCTGGGACCGTTTCAGGTCAGCCAATGAGTCAGAGAGGATTTCACTTGTTTAGGTTGTTGTCCTGACTATTCTTAGACACCCCTCTTGATTAGATTACCCAGACGCCCCGTTCCCTCTGTAATCCCCAAACACTTCGTTATCTCCAGGGACAACAGCGCTGGGGTCCCACAGCCGCCCCCCCCCCCACTCGCCCCCTCTCCGAGAGGACCAACGCCTCGCAGGGACCAACGCGCCATGCGGGCCGCCTGCCCGCGGCCCGGCCGCCCCTTTGTGCTCCGCCATATGGCCCCCTGCGGCTGGCGTTAATGGGCTTAGCCCCGGAGGAGCCTGGGCGGCTCTGCACCCGCGAGGCCCGCCGGTCAAACGCAATGACCTCCGGCCCGCAGCAAACGTAATAGTCTGGACGCCTCAGGCTACGCTTCACCTCATGATTTATAAATGATACAACGTTTGGGTCCAATCATTCGCTTTTATTAGTTTCCCACTGAGGTCTCACCTTGTCAGTTGCTCTAGATTTATCGAAAGCCGCCACTAATGAATGGAAAATGTGCTTTATGGGACTTTTGACCCTTCCCAGCTGGAGTATGAGGACTCGGGCTCGGATTTCTGTGATGACGGCCCTCGCGTGACGACGGACTGCACAGCAGCAGGAGGAGGAGGAGGAGGAGGAGGAGGAGGAGGAGGAGAGCGCCTCGACCTCAGCGAAATCTTCTTCTCCAACGAGGAGTACTACAGCAAGCTGGAGGAGCTGAAGAAGGCCCACCTGCGCACCATGGCCGAGCTGGAGAACATGTATCGCAGGAAGCTGCAGCTCAAGGCCATGGAGCCTCTGGACCCGACGCTGCTGCTGCAGACACCTGGGACCAGGTGGGCGGCTTCCGTCTCACAGTTAATAGTGTGGAGTTTTGTCTCCCTCGTCATTTATACACCTTTCCTTTTACACAACATGTCCGCATGTCCACAAAGCACAGAGCAGCACCTGTATCTGTATCTCCGAATGTTGCATGGAGACACTTTACCGATAGGACTATTGTTAAATGCACATTCTGGTACCTGTATTGATTCCCTTTTTAGGCCCCCGCGGTGGGACAGCAGCCCGGCCGCTCCACGCCGTCTGAGGAAGTCCCGCTCAGCTGTGGAACTCAGGAGGGCCCCCAGCATGTCAGACTCCTCCTTCTCCTCCTCCTCCTCAGAAGAAGAAGAAGACAACGCCATCAACAACGCGGGAAGCGGCCTTATTTTTTCCCCTAAAGAACACATCAAGAACATGTGGCGCGACTTCAACCTGTCCCCCCACAACCGCCACCTGTTGTCCTCCTCGGTGCGCAGCCTGCCGCTGGACCAGGAGGCCCCGCGGGAGGGGAGGGGGCGCAGGAGGCCCCCGCGTGGGGGCCCCGGCCGCGCGCCCACCGTCCCCAGACCTTTCCAGATGACGCAGCGCGAGGCGGAGCGGCGGGAGCGCGGCGGCAGGGCGCGCGCGGCGGTGGAGCAGGAGAACGCCGAGCTGCGGCGGCAGCTGGAGGAGCTGACGGAGTGCCAGAGGAAGTTCCGGGCCGGCCCGGTGCCGGCTCACGTGCACGTGCCGCTGTACGACCAGCTGCTGCGGGGGCGGCGCAAAGAGGAGCGGCGGCGGCGGGCCAGAGAGCAGGAGGACCAGCATCCTCCGCCCGCCCACAGGCCCTTCAGCTTCCTGGAGAGGGAGCGGCTGAAGAAGGAGCAGAGAGAGCTGCGCCCCCCCCAGCCGTGCGGCCAGGAGAAGGTCAAACCCTTCAGGGCCAAGCCCGTGCCCAGGGCGGTGTACGCCGCCGCCTCCGGGGAGCAGATGAAGGAGGAGCAGCTGTACCGGTCCATCAAGATACAGATGAGAGCGCAGGAGATGCTCCACAGCGCCGCCATGCCCCCCAGCATGCTCGCCAGGCGGCTCAGCGACCGCAAGAAGCCCGACGTGGGGGGGGGCAGCTTCTCCCACCGGCCCCACATCAACGCCGAGGTGCCCGACTTCGACGCCAGCTACCGGCGCTTCCAGAGGCACCTGGAGAGGCAGAAGGAGGTGAAGCCCACCACGGCGTGCGAACCCTTCCAGCTGAGGACGGCGCGCATCCCCTCGCACCGGGAGCGCGTCCTGGCCGACATCGAGAGGGAGCAGAGCAGCCCCCGGGCCGGGCGCCGCCCCCCCGCCAGCCCCGGCCCGGCTCGGAGGGCGACCTCCAGTCGGTGCTCGTCCCTCTCCGGCAGCCTGGAGGTGCTGCCGACCAAAGACACGGACGCCAGCAAGAAGCGCGAGGAGGCCGTCAGGTACCAGAGCCCCCCCCCTGTAGTCTAGAGGCCGCCTCCGGTGTCCTGTTTAGGCCCCCCAGTCCCCTGCGGGACTAGCCAAATATTGGACCCACTAGCCCTCCCCCAGGTCCCCGCCCCCAACCAAAACCCTCCCCCACCTGTGACAGAAAGCTGCTGGAGCAGAGGAAGCAGGCCGACGAGGAGGAGGAGCGGTGGAGGGAGAGGCAGAAGCAGAGGGAGAAGAAGCTCCAGAGGGAGGTGCTGAAGCGGGCGCAGGCCAACGACCCCCACCTCGCCCTCTCACAGACACAGCCCACCAAGCTCCGAGAGTTCAGGTACCAAAACGTGGCGGCCGCGTGCCCTGAGCCACCCAAAAAGGTCGAGATCCTGAACTCTGTGTGCCCCCCCCCCCCCCCCCCCTCCCCAGGAAACAGGAGCTGCAGCGCATGAAGGAGTACCAGCAGGAGTTTAAGGAGATGCAGCAGAGGGTGAAGGGGAGGCCGCTGCTGCTGGAGCAGGTGACACAGGTGAGTCATGTGACGCCTTCATCCACCAACATGGTCATTTAAGTTGGGACACAACGGGATCATCTTTCCCAACTTGTGTATTTCATCAAACTTCGCCACAGTAACCAGTTTGTCCCCCGCCGCGATGAAGTGTCGCCGGGGCTTTGTCCCCGGGGCTTTGATTGACAGGTCCCCCGCTCTAACACTGACCCTCTGAACCCTCTGACGGCAGAGTAACGCCAAGCAGGCGGCGGGGAAGCGCTACGCGGACGCCCTGCGCGGATGTGACCTGACCGAAGACTTCGTCAGCAGCACGGCGGCGAAGTGCGACGCCTCCACCTCCAGCGACCACGGCCACAGGTGGGGGGGCTGAGGGGCACCGCACCCTCCCTTTAGAGGTAGAGCAGGCTCAAAGGGCGCTGATGGAGGAGAAATGGAACAGGGGGGGGGTAATTAACTGTGGAATGAACGTAGAGCGTTTGTGCTTAACGGAGACGTCTGGTGTCTGATGGATGTCCCTCTGTCCCCTCTGTCCCCTCTGTCCCCTCAGCGGGGGAGAGGAGCCGGACACGGGGTACAAACCCGCCCACTACGGAAAGGTCCTCCGGGCCGACAGCAGCGCTTCACTGAAGCACCGCGCGGGAGGGGGGGCCGCCAGCCGCCACTCGGACGGAGATCGCCGTGACGACGACGGCGACGACGACCGCCAATCAGAAGAGAGCTACTCAGACGACCAGGAGAATTATTCAGACGACAGCGATCACGAAGCCGGGGAGTGACGGGTCATGTGAGGACAACATTAGTTCACTTCATATAATGTGCAGTTAGTTGAGATTTTGGAAGCTTTTGAATGATTTTGCATTATTCCTGATGGAGATGATTGTACATGTGATAAAAAACATTAGATGACATTCAAAGTTTTAATAAATGTAAATACAAATAGTTGGTCTACCAGGCGGTGTGGATTTATTACATTAGAATGTAAAATACAAGCTGTTATCCTGTAGATTAATATCTTGTTTTATATATTTTTTTTAACTCTTTTCCTTTTTTTCTTTTGTTAAAAAGAATTAGTCTGAACATTTTTACACTACAAGTTAAAAGTTTAAAAAAAGTGAAATGCAGCACAGCCATTGGAGCAGCCATATTTTAATCCAGGAACATCATATATAATAGTAAAGTTTATGTAGCTGGTAGCACTTTACTATACTATACAATATTTTCCTTTTAGGGGAGTATTTCCACAGTGTGTTAGTAGTGTTTTGGGACATAGTGCACTAATTCAAAGCAGCTAAATGGAATTTATTTCTTAATAATTCTATTATTTCAGCTTTCGCTACTGTGATAAAATCTAAATAAAAAGGCCTAATTGAAATAAATTAACAGTTATGAGAGACACAAACATGATGATCTGTCAACTGTTTATTATTGTACCGGCTATGTGTTGGTAATTTATTATTTGTTTAATGTCTGTGGCTTTCGTGAATTTCATAAATAATTGTGTATTTCTACGTGATGTCCAATAGAATATATATGTGGGTTCACACAAAATGAGTCATATTTATTTTTTGAAGTATTTATTCATTGTTGTTGTTGTTGTTTTTTGTCATCATAAACGTGTTCCTGTGACAATGGGCCATCTGCAATAAAGCAACTTGTGCAAGAGCAATTTTAACATTGTATTTTGGATGTTTGTGTAATGACACACTCATTCCACAGAAAAATGTGTTTTACTACTACTACTTTATTATGATGTATTTGGATTAACAACTTCTTTTAGTAATCATCTTCTTTAGTAATAATGTTCTTACCCATAAAGCAACACATCGTTCAGTCATATTTGGAGGTTTTCACTTGAAAGCAAGAAGAAATTGTAATCTGCTAAATCAGTAAAGCCTTCAGATAAATGTTATAAATGTAGTAAAAAGAACAATAATAACCTCCAGGATGTAGTGTAGAAGTACAAAATACTAAAATACCTTTATTATGTGTACTTGTACTGAAATACACTGAGTACACTGAGTTTTAGTTATGAATCATTGAGGTCACACACAAGGAGGGAGGGAGGCTGAGGCTAGATTGACAGCTCCACTCGGCCAATCACCCCTCAGTGACGACTGCGCCGTCTCGACCAATCACGCGCCGGATGGGCGGGTACATAGTCCAAATTTTACGCGGCGCGCGGCAGGCCGAAACACCGAGAATGAATATCCCGGTCTCAACCGGTTTCAACCGGTCCGCGGTTGGAAAGCATGAGCTTACAGGAAGAGCACACTTTGCACGCATTAAAACACCTCTGCTCTCCAACAGTGTGTGCGAACTAGAGCCCGAAAAATAAAAACGAGACTCTTATTTTTTTTTTTTTACTTAGTTATTATGACCCGGATCACCGCTCAAAAGTGGGACTCCGTGAATCGGCTGCTGTTAGCTTAGCTCACCTTAGCCCGCAGACTCGAATCTTCATTGGCTTTTCTATTAGCACGCTAAGTTGCTACTAGCCCGCTGGGAGTCGGCTGTAATCAGTGAATAGTCCAAAGAAAGACATGTCTAAACTGCGCTGAAGGAGAGCAACTATCACTGTGGTAATCTGCGGGAAAGCTTTTTAACCGCTTTACCGGAAACCGATAAGTATCCGGCGTAACGGTCTTTTTAAAAAAATAAGCCTTGTCGGTTGTCATCTGGGGAGGGGAGAAGCTAGCGCTAGCTCGTTGCTATCGAAGGTTAGGAGCGGCACAAATCTCCATGAGATAACGTTGCGCCGCTATACAGGCTTTAAGGGGCTTTCATATTTCCGGTGTTCGTATTAACGAGAATCTCAGCGGACACCTGCTTTTTTTTTGGACGAGCGGACGAGACACTCAAGGTAAGTTAAGCCCCATCATCAGTAACCTAACTTACCCAGCGAGGGAGCTAACGTTAGCTTCCGTGGGTTTGAAAAAAGTACTGTGGTGTTTTTGTCTGGGGGGGGTGTGTGGAGGGGGGGGGGGTCTGTTAACTTCACGGTTACAAGAACCGGACCCAACGAATCCGGGACGCTTGCGTCCACGCGATCTGTGTTCCACGCATTTGGATTCAGCAGTCGTAAAAAAAAACAACAATAACGAGTGTTTATCGATCGAGGTGCCGTGAACGCGGCCTGTCGGCCACGTGGGGGCGCTGCCCCCCCCCCGCCCTCTTTCTGCACGCCTCTATCGCGCTTCGATAGGTTTCGTAATTGGACCACGAGGTTCGAGGGAAGCCGTCTTGACACATTTGGCCAAAGCAGGAATAACTAGTTTGATTAATTGCTGCACAGTGGAAAAAAACACCACTTTTTAAATAAAAGAAAAGTAACAAACACACGGTTGTTTTAAATGTTAATGTACATTTGTCGAATTTGGCAATGGTGGATAACGTGTTATGTGTCGCCTCCATTATGAATAGTAATCCCAGATAACAATCGGCCTGAAAGTTCCGCATCCAAAGATCTACTTTGGTTATTGGGATATTAGTTGTATGCATGTCTGTAGCTTAAGCATGGGGGTGACAGTAACTCCTTAAAGTACTGTTAGAGAGCAAGAACATTCTTTAATCTTATGTTTTTAACCTAGAAAGTAACAGGTAATCACAGCTGTGAGATCCATGTATTCGTATAAAGTAGCATAGCAAAGTTGTACGAAGTTGAATATTCTAAGTTGCACTAATCCACTGATGAAATGTATAAGCTCCCTAGATTTACTTGACATGTGTTTTGTTTATTTATTGAAAACAGGTGCAGCAGTTCCAAAGTAAATGCAAATCATAGATCTCAGGCTCCAAAAATGACCGTTCAATAAGCCTCCGAAAGCAAATCCCACTGAGACATTTAATAAGGTCACATATAAGTTATTGATAAGTTACAAAATGTGTAAACAGGAAAGTTTCCTATATTTGTATATGTACACAAAGTGTTTATATAATATATATATATATCAGTCATGCCTTTGTCCCCGCTGTGGGGGCTGGTTGTGGTTGATGCCTAACCGTTCTCTGCCCCCCCCCCCCCATCAGAAGCTCTATGCCAGCAGAAATGACGATGTTGGCCGACCACCCAGCCAGACAGCTGCTGGACTTCAGTCAGAAACTGGACATCAACCTGTTGGACAATGTCGTCAACTCCATGTACCACGACATCGGATCCCAGGTCAGCACCAGCTCGCCGAGTGTCACGTGTGGTCAATGCAAGGCCAAAGGTCAACGACGTGGTGTCAACTAGGGAGGTGTACCGGAAGTTAACCCTTTAGACTCATGTCTTTTTTTTTTTTCTACTGCGTTGCTCTCTCGTAGCAACGAGTGGCCCAGGAAGTCCTCACCAACCTGAAGGACCACCCGGACGCCTGGACGAGGGTGGACACCATCCTGGAGTTCTCTCAGAACATGAAAACCAAAGTACGTTCCCCACCGTTGAAGCGGAGCAAAGCGAGGTCCGGGCGCTGACTGGATTTACTCCAGCTGACAGAAGCTCGCTGGCTGCACAATTCTTTCTATTTCTGCTGGATTTTTGCTGTCTGAGCAGATCTTGTTTGTTCGATGTCTGTCAGCGCTTATGTCAACGAGCTTTTAGTGGCGTTGTAATCCATGTTTATGTGTGACATCACCAATGAGACGGTGCCAAGACAAACTGTTGTTGACCTTGTTGTAAAGAATGCGTGTCCTCTTCCCAGTACTATGCGCTGCAGATCCTGGAGACGGTCATCAAAACGCGCTGGAAGATTCTGCCCAGAAATCAGTGTGAAGGTCCGTTTGAATACAACCAACCAACACGTCACAGCGAGGGAATCCTGTTTCCCTTTGTCTTGAAACTCTCTTGTACCTATTTTCAGGCATAAAGAAGTACGTTGTTGGGTTGATCATCAAGACTTCATCTGACCCTGCCAACATGGAGGTGAGGTTACAGCGTGTAAAGCACACACACACACACACACACGTTTGTTCTGACGCTGCTTGTTTTTTTAACGTTTGCAGAAAGAGGGGGTGTACATTTCAAAACTCAACATGATCCTCGTACAGGTAAATGAAGGTTTTTAGTTTGACGACGTGTTGCCTCGACGCGCCGCCTGCTGAAACCGCAGCTCCTCTGGTTTCAGATCCTGAAGCAGGAGTGGCCCAAGCACTGGCCCACCTTCATCAGCGACATCGTGGGCGCCAGTCGGACCAGCGAGAGCCTCTGTCAGAACAACATGATCATCCTCAAGCTGCTCAGCGAGGAGGTGTTTGACTTCTCCAGTGGCCAGATGACGCAGGTGAAGGCCAAGCACCTCAAGGACAGGTAACGGCTGCACGACGTGTTCTCCTCACACCGGTCACATTATAAACCTGCTCGAGTGCAACAAAGTGTCTGCTTCACGGAGGAAGCACAGAAGATGTTTTAGAGAATGACGTGGACGCCTTTCCTTGCTGAGGATGCAACGCATTGTAATCTGAGATGTTCAGCATCATGTTGACATGGAAACGGTTCACTAACAGCAAGGTTTTGAGTTCGATGCCCTTGACTCGCCTGCTGGGTGTCTTCACATGTTTCTTGATTTAATTATGAAATGATCAGTAGGCCTGTTTAATCAATCAAATATCAATATGGGCCACTTTCATTTTCTTTTTAATGCACATCATGTTAATAAGATGGACTTTTGTCTTTCAGCATGTGCAACGAGTTCTCCCAAATATTCCAGCTGTGCCAGTTTGTGATGGTAAGAGCCCGTTGTGTTTAAGGGATCCCACGCTCTGCTCTCTCTCTCTCTCTCTCTCTCTCTCACACTCCCTTCTTCTTCTGTGTAGGAGAACTCCCAGAATGCCCCTCTGGTCCATGCCACGCTGGAGACTCTCCTGCGCTTCCTGAATTGGATTCCTCTAGGTTACATCTTTGAGACTAAGCTCATCAGCACGTTGGTCTACAAGGTATCCATTTTTAAATTATAAGCTCGGAAATTGTTATCGGGACGTCCCTCGGCGGTAACCCCCGGTAACACCACCCGTCTGGTTTCTCTCCACCCTTTCAGTTCCTCAACGTGCCCATGTTTCGCAACGTGACGCTGAAATGTCTGACGGAGATCGCCGGCGTGAGCGTCAACCAGTACGAGGAGCAGTTTGTCAACCTGTTCACCCTCACCATGTGCCAGCTCAAGCAGGTGCACACACACACACACACACAACCCTGAGCACAGCTTTCTCTGTAGTCTGTTCAGAGCATCATTGAAGGAGGGAATCTTCCAGCAGACGAACCCGCCCGGCGACGGCATGTCGCTCTATTAATTTACCTAATTAATGAATGAATTGCCTAATGAGTTTCTGAAGAGCGGTAAATCACTCGATGTCCTCGCGAGTTCAATGAGGCCGACGGAAGGAAACTTTATTCATGTCGCACTTTCTTCTACCCGAGTTAAAGGGCAAAGTCCACAAATACACAATAAAAAAATGACGACATCAAGAAACTGGAGACGCAGATTCACTATTCTGTCCTTTAAATTCCCCAAAGCCTCCCCATCCACAGGCCGCGTGTTGGGTGGGTAAAAAAAACTGGTCCCTTGTTTATCACCTGGTGGTCTAGTAGATTTCATTTAGTCAGTTCCAACGTCCCCAAGGAGCTAAACAAAGCGCGCCTAACCAACGTTTCCTCCCTCCCCGCGTGTTCAGATGCTGCCGCTGAACACCAACATCCGCCAGGCGTACTCCAACGGGAAAGACGACGAGCAGAACTTCATCCAGAACCTCAGCCTGTTCCTCTGCACCTTCCTCAAAGAGCACGGACAGCTCATCGAGAAGAGGCCCAACCTGCGCGAGACGCTCATGGAGGTAGAGTCATCCCAGATGTCACCACAGATCTACAGAAGAAGACGTTGTGACAGAAGAAGTAAATTACTTGTGCCCCCCCCCCCCCCCCCCCCCCCAGGCCCTGCACTTCATGCTGCTGGTGTCGGAGGTGGAGGAGACGGAGATCTTTAAGATCTGTCTGGAGTACTGGAACCACCTGGCGGCGGAGCTCTACAGGGAGAGTCCCTTCTCCACCTCCAGCACGCCGCTGCTGTCCGACGTCCCGCCGCGGCGACACCTCTACCTGCCCGTGCTGTCCCAGGTCGGCACGCACACGCACACACACACACACCTGTAAACGCCACACACAACCCCGGCTCACTCCTCCGTTCCCCTGTGAAGGTGCGCCTGCTGATGGTGAGCCGCATGGCCAAACCGGAAGAGGTGCTGGTGGTGGAGAACGACCAGGGCGAGGTGGTCCGGGAGTTCATGAAGGACACGGACGCCATCAACCTCTACAAGAACATGAGGGAGACCCTCGGTGAGTCTTTAGTGGCAGTTTATTGAGTATTTTCAGAGAGGGGCTTTAATCCCTGGTCAAGTAGAATAATGGTCCTCTTTAACTTTATCCAAGTTGTCTGGTTTGTTCCTGCAAAAAGACAGAGTTGTTGAGTGGAAGTGTCCCCGTGTCTCACATCCCTCTCGCGTCTCCAGTTTATCTCACCCATCTGGACTACGCCGACACGGAGCGCATCATGACGGAGAAGCTCCACAACCAGGTGAACGGCACAGAGTGGTCGTGGAGGAACCTGAACATGCTCTGCTGGGCCATCGGCTCCATCAGCGGGGCGATGCACGAGGAGGACGAGAAGAGGTTCCTGGTGACCGTCATCAAGGTGGGACACTCGCACGTGATGTTCTGTTCCACCTCAGCAGCCTTCTGCACGCAGAAGCTGCGTCAAACAAGCTGCCAGACACGTGTGTGTGTGTGTGTGTGTGTAGGACCTGCTGGGCTTGTGTGAGCAGAAGAGGGGGAAGGACAACAAGGCCATCATAGCGTCCAACATCATGTACATCGTGGGCCAGTATCCTCGCTTCCTCCGAGCTCACTGGAAGTTCCTCAAGACCGTCGTCAACAAGCTGTTTGAGTTCATGCACGGTGAGAAGAAACACTTCATTATTATTCCTACATGCGTCTCAGTTGAAATGTTTTGTTCAGAGCTGCCTTCATGCTTTTTGTTGTCATTCCTGTTACAATAAAAGGAAAGGTGTCCATGCGTGGTGTTTGAAACTTTCCTCTCCTCCCCCAGAGACCCACGACGGGGTGCAGGACATGGCGTGCGACACCTTCATCAAGATCTCCCAGAAGTGTCGGCGTCACTTCATCCAGGTTCAGGTGGGCGAGGTGATGCCCTTCATCGACGAGATCCTCAACAACATCAACACCATCATCTGCGACCTGCAGCCGCAGCAGGTGAGTCCCGAGCGCTCCGGGGGCGCCGCTCGCCTTGTGAGGCTCGGTGTCGTAACGCAGGCGCGTCTCCCCAGGTGCACACCTTCTACGAGGCCGTCGGCTACATGATCGGAGCCCAGACGGACCAGGCTGTCCACGAGCGCCTGATAGAGAAGTACATGCTGCTGCCCAACCAGGTGTGGGACAGCATCATCCATCAGGCCACCAAGGTGAGCCCCCCCCCCCCCCCCCCCACCCCCACACACACCTTTCATGGCCATGAGCTGCTTGCACCAACCCCGCGGGCTCCCTGCTGCAGAACGTGGACATCCTGAAGGACGCGGAGACGGTGCGACAGCTGGGCAGCATCCTGAAGACCAACGTGAGGGCCTGCAAGGCCGTGGGGCATCCCTTCGTGGTGCAGCTGGGGCGCATCTACCTGGACATGCTCAACGTCTACAAGTGTCTGAGCGAGAACATTTCCTCCGCGGTGCAGACAAACGGTGAGCGACGCACACGGGATCCATTTTTTAGAAGGGAAATGATTTAAGAAGCTCTCGATGGGGTAAAAAACCAGTCTGGTTTGAAGCTGGATATGTGGGGGGGGGGGTGAAAGATTTTCTAATCTTAATATTAATTAAATAATGCCACGCTCTACAATTTGCATCTGTTATTTAACGTTATTCTTACTCTTAAATTGTATGAAATGAAGACTGTTGATGGCTCCTGCAGGTGAGATGGTGACCAAGCAGCCTCTGATCAGGAGCATGAGGACGGTGAAGAGAGAGACGTTGAAGCTGATCTCCGGCTGGGTCAGCCGCTCCAACGACCCTCAGATGGTGAGGGTGCCTTTTTTTAAAAACGTCACATCATATTATTTTCTATAACGTTAGCAATGAAAATTCCATTAAACATGATTTATGTAAGTCGTAATTCCCTCTAAAGTCAAAGGGAAACTTCAAACTACTAATCGGTCCAATAGTATGAGCATAAACGTCTCCTGTCACTGTGGTCCAGGTGGGGGAGAACTTTGTGCCCCCCCTGCTGGAGGCGGTGCTCATCGACTACCAGAGGAACGTTCCGGCGGCCCGGGAGCCCGAGGTCCTCAGCACCATGGCGACCATCGTCAACAAGCTGGGCGTGCACATCACGGGAGAGATCCCCAAGATCTTCGACGCCGTCTTCGAGTGCACTCTGAACATGATCAACAAGGTGCGTCCTTCGGTCGCACCCGCTGTCGCCTGCTTTTTGGTTGCAGGCCGTAACGACCCTTAACGACCCGTTGTCTCCCGTCAGGACTTTGAAGAATTCCCAGAACACCGAACCCACTTCTTCTACCTCCTGCAAGCCGCCACGTCGCAGTGCTTCCCGGCCTTCCTCTCCATCGCCCCGGCTCAGTTCAAACTCATCCTGGACTCCATCATCTGGGCCTTCAAGCACACCATGAGGAACGTGGCCGACACAGGTCCGAACCCGCAGTCAAAGAACTCAGAACTCGGGCGCTTTCTGCAGAAGGCTTGACAAAAGCTTTTCTTATTTGATAGGAAATGTGTAAATATGCAGAAACTAGCAGCTCCTCTTTAGATGAGTCCCAACGTTGTGATTGGTTACTAAGTTGCATGAATGGATGATGAATGAGTCCCAGCTGTGCAGATGTTTTGTGCCACTGGAGGTCACGTCTCTGCGTCTCCTGCAGGTCTCCAGATCCTCTACACGCTGCTGCAGAACGTGTCCGGGGAGGACGCGGCGGCGCAGAGCTTCTACCAGACGTACTTCTGTGACGTGCTGCAGCACATCTTCTCCGTGGTCACGGACACGTCTCACACTGCAGGTGGGGGGGCTCACGGACACCTACAATGTAAAATAGTTAAGATTAAATAATAGATGATGGATACAAGTAAGTTCTCAAATGCTACATTTGAAGATGTTTTCCTTTTTAATCTCAGGAGATAAAACTTGTATTCTTCTTGTATATTAACCGTTTTAATCTCAGACACCACGCAGAAGATTTTGTTTTGTTTCTTTGCGGCTCTTGATTAAATTTATTGGAAAATATTCTTTCGCTACAGTCTTATTACCGTTTGATTTTGCCCTCTGATTAGAGTTTAAGAAAAACAAAGGATGAACTACTCGTATCCTTAATAACCTTGATAGTATGTAAGCGGGTTGTTTCCTCCTGAGACGTCGGGGTCCGTGGGATCAGCTTCTAACTGTCGCCTCCTTGCTTCCTTCCCGCAGGGCTCACCATGCACGCCACCATCTTGGCCTACATGTTCAACCTGGTGGAGGAAGGGAAGGTCAGCGTCGCGCTGAGCGCCGCCAGCCCGGCCAACAACCAGGCGCACGTCCAGGAGTACATCGCCAACCTGCTGAAGACGGCCTTCCCCCACCTGCAAGAGTAAGCTGAGCTTTTCTACAGAAAATGAGAGTTATGACGTTCCAGGACTGTGAAACGTTCATTTAAATGTAGTCCAGCAGCTAATTGAGGTCCATGTGTTCAGTGCCCAGGTGAAGGTGTTCGTCACGGGGCTGTTCAGCCTGAATCAGGACATCCCCGCCTTCAAGGAGCACCTGAGGGACTTCCTCGTGCAGATCAAGGTGAGATACCAGGGAGGATGTAGACAACAGACAAATTACTTGATACCGTATCCTACTTTATTTGGATTGTATTTTCCAAATGATGCAGTTTTTTAATATTAACGTGTCATCTGAGAAGTGGAGCCAATGCTGAAGTCTTAAAGCTGCGTTCTCTGTAGTGACCACCAGGGGGCGACTCCAAACTGTACAGAAGTCTGAGAAAATGACTCTTCTTCCCAGATTTATTCACTCAGTAAACATTATGGTCTCAACTGTAAATGAGGGTCCACTTAGAGGACGCTTTAGGGCGGGGCTTGCTTCTGATTACATCACGGGGGGCGGGGCTTCTGTGGTAAATACCCGCTGTGACTCCTTCCCGCTGGTTTGGGCCTTGCAGGAGTTTGCCGGCGAGGACACGACGGACCTGTTCCTGGAGGAGAGGGAGACGTCGCTGCGTCAGGCCCAGGAGGAGAAGCACAAGCTGCAGATGTCGGTGCCCGGCATCCTGAACCCCCACGAGCTGCCGGAGGAGATGTGCGACTGAAGCGGCAGCGAGCGGCGTGTACAGATCGGCCCTGGGGGGGCCGGGGGGTGGGGGGGGGCGAGGACGCTGCCTGTTGATAAATTGTTTCCTTTTCGAGTGTGCTTGTGTGCGAGTGATTCAGTGTGTGTCTGAGAAGAGAATGAGGGGCCGGAGGGACCCGGGCACTCGACCAAATAAATGTCAATATGTAAATGAGACCCCACCCCCCCGACCTTCCACGACCCCCGGTTCAGATTCTTTTCCTTTTCTTTTTTTTTTCCTACAAACTTATTTTATACAAGTGTTTTGGTTTTTTGTGAGTGTAATACGCCATGTTTTGTTAATTCTGTTGCTGATTAAAGCTTTACGGTTATTTTACACCTGCATGAAGTCATACGAATTTAAGGTTGTTTTTTAATCCCTCTTCACCTCTATTTGTGAATATGTAATATATATAATGTCTAAACATTTGACGGACTGCTCTGGTTTCTGAAGCGCTCTCAAGGGGTCGGCGTGTACTTCCTTGCTTCCTTTGTTGTCTGGTTTTGGTGTGTGTGTGTTTTGTTTTGCTCTCTGATGGAGGCAGTTGATGAGGAGGAAGGCTGTGTGCATTTCATCCTGTTTGTAAAGCTGTCTTAGTACTCTGAGAATATAAAGTTGGCTATTTTTACAAAAAAAAAAATCAATCAAATTGTGTGAGTGTGCGTCTTTTGGCCCTGAAGGTTAAACAGCAGGATTTATGTGAATGAAGTTTGGTTAAAGTCTGTTGATTGATTTCAGGTAGTGAACTTTGACCTGTCTGAAGGGGTCAGAAGTTTGTGTCCTGTTGGAAGATCCTCATATTTTAGCCTACACACACTTTACGAGAGTCTGATTTGAAAGGGTGTTTTTTTTTTTTAGTCACATGTTCCTGAGTCTGAAATAAATGAAAAGTCGTTGGATATTTAGGGATCCAACAGTTGTGTAAATGTTGCACAACGCTGATTACGTCTGAGGAATTATTGTTCTTTTCCTTCCAATAAAGCCTCAAAGCTCAAAGGTTTTCACAATAAATGGATTCCAGTGTTGGAATGTAACCACAAAGTACTGTTTTCAGGTACATTTACTTTCTACTCTGCTAGATTTTTGATGCTGATGTTGTACTTTTTATTCCATTTAAGAGGCTTTACAGATTATTGATGCATAATATAATACAACTTAGACAAGCGAAGTGTTAATGGCATCAAATGGCCTGGTAACAGTCTCGATGTCTCACGCGTTCACTACGACAAGCTCACAATGATGGATGTAAATAACGGAGCCGTGCGGGAAAATGTTGGTGAATACTTATAATAAATGTTGTGAATGAGTGATTGACAGACCAATGAATCCTTGTGCGTTTCTGGCTTGTTTTTTGTTTTCAATTTTGAACCCTGAGTCTGAAATACATGTTTGATAAAGATTGAACCATCCAGCTGTTTATAAAATAGTTTTGATACAATTGATTCTACCTTTATAACAGTGATGACCACATGGATCAATACTTATAATCCAATGATACATATTACTCTGAAAAGGGGCATTCTGCATACTTATGATAGTATGTTTTAAAGTTAAGAATTTTTAATTAAAAGTATTTCTACACAGTGGTATTAGTTTATAATAAAATCCCTTCAGGTCAAATCAATCACATACTTGTTTGTTTATAGGGTTTCTTCTTTGCACTATTGTTCAAGTACATCATTTTATTTAATATTATTTTTTGATATGTATTGTACTTTTTCATATTTGTATTTATAATGACATGTTGTACTCTTCTATTATAGTAATGATATCTATCTAAATCTATTTTTTATGGATTTTATCATGTTAAGTTAACAATATGAAGATGTAAATAAAATGTGATAATCCAAATAAAATAATTGTTATATGACTAATAAATAAAGTAAGCTTTAATATATTCATATGTTGCTGTGCTAAGTGCTAAGCGCGTAGGTTAGAAACGTTTAACTTTATTTAATTCTTGAAAGCATGAAGGGGAGGTTTTAATTGATTAGATATATATTTATCGATCCAAAGCAGAACTTTCCCTGCCGTTGCCCTTGAGATCTCCGGAAAAGGTCGCGTTCGTTATGAAAATATCGCGAGAGTGACGAAGAAACCCGAGCGGACGACCGAGGAAGCCCGAGAAGTCCCGAACTATCTGTTCAGTGTGTGCCCCCCCCCCCTACCTTTTCATCATGGCTGCTGTGTCTACTCTCTCAAGTGACGCTCAGATTGGACACTGACTCGTTCTCTACCCTCCAGCGGCTCTTAACTTTCTGGCGCACGTCATCTTCGCTTGGATGTAAAATCACGTTCGCCGCCCTGTTGTTGCCCCCCCGGCTGCATTTGTTGGGGATAACCTTCACCAATCACTCCCTTCCACTGGGCCTTTTTTTTATACCACCCCCCCCCAAAAAAACAACAACTGCCAGGCGACGGACAGCTCCCGGTGCGATGGTTTGACTCAGTGTGAAAATGTGTGAAAACTGCGCCGAGCTGGTGGAGGTTTTAAATGAAAGTAAGTACGAGCGATGGTTCTGTTTCGGCCGCTGGACGAGGTTGAGCTAGCGTTAGCTGCTCGGTGTGTGTGTGTGTGTGTGTGTTAGCATCGCTGTCTGTCCACTGGAGCTTGGTGTTAGCATCGAGCGGCTAGCCATATGTAACTTTGTGTGTTTTCGTGAGTGCGGCTCCCCTTCCCGTCCGCGCACTCGGTGCACCACGAGCCGCGGTGGACGCCATGGCGGGGCTTCGGCGCGCGTTGCACCCGGTGACAGTCGTGTGCCCGTGTCGGACTGTGTCGCGTTATTGATATGAATGCCATTTTATTTCCCCCCCTTCCAAATTGGCAGTTCATTTTTTTTTTTTGGGGCCTGTCTGTCAAACAGTCCTCCCAGAACTCACACGGGCGAGCTCCCTAAACCGATTCACCCCGATTCAGCAATAAATAACCCCGTGTCACCTCGATGCTGCGTGTGACATTTCGGTTACGACTTGAGAGGCTCCGGCGCTGCACGACTCCGTTGCACCGGGACATTTTGTTTTTGCCCGGATGCTAACTTGTGCTAAGTCGCTGCTCCGCACGGAGGCTGTGAGTTAGCATCAGTTAGCTTAGTTTAGCCGGACTTTGTTTGACGTGTTTGTCAGGTCGGCCGCTCGCTCTGCGGACGGGGGGGGGGGGACAGACACACACACTCGCAGCGACACACGGCCCGAGTCAGCGTGTCAACTCACTCGCACATGGTGTAAATCGCTGGTTGTTGGGGGGGTGCTGTCTCGGAAACATTAACCCTAAGCTAGCGGCGACTAAGCTAGCCCAGAACCTTAATGGCTGCATTGAGGTGCATATATTATGTTGTTGTTTTTTCGTTGTTGTCGCCTCGGTTTGTAAATGTGCTTTCGACCGCAGAGGCGTGCACGTCAGCCTCACTCTGCGGCTTTCGAGGCACCGATTGAACCTCGGAGCCCCGTTTCGGCCGCGGCTCCAACGTCAACATAAGCGAAGGGGGACGTAAATACGGGGCTGCCCTTTTCTTTCTAGCTATGAGTTAGCCGGGCGTTGCTAACCGGGCCCCGCTGCACCTTCCGGGGTATCCGTGACACGGGGAACAAAGAGTGTTATAACGCTCTCCGCAGAGCCGTTAACGTGCAGCGATTAATCGGTCTGTTATGTCGTTTTCCTGTGGGGGTCCAGCCTATTGTGTTTGTCAGGAGCTTGTGAGGGAGGGAGGGGGGAGGAGAGTCCTCCTGCAGGGCTGCACCTTCACAGACAGGTCCTGCACCTGATGGTAGCCTGGGTTCAAGCCTCAGGAGCGCCCCCCCCCCCGGACACAACACGCATGCAGCAATTTCCAAAGACACCCCGGGAGTGTGTGTGTGTGTGTGCACGCGCATGTCTGATTGTTGCGTGCGTGTTGTGGCCACCTGTTTATTTTGGAACGCGTCATAGTCAATGGGGAAGGATGAGATCCTCCCGCAGGAGACGCATGACGCGGCCTACGTGACGTCATCAGTAGGTAAATGGTAGAAACCAAACAGAGGTCTGTGTGCGTTCTGTTTGGCGTGTTTCTCTCTTTGTCTTTACGATGACATTTAAAGGTCAGAGCCGTTGGTCAGAAGGGGGTTATTGATTTTGGGTGATGGGGCCCGGGGCTTCCGGTTGACTGCTGGTTCTGCCCAAAATGTGTTGGGTGGGTGAAGTGGGTCTGGCTTTGTGTTTTGGAGACGTTGTAAACAGCAAAGACACAAACGTACTCTGAAGACCCAAAATCCAGGAAGCACTCTGTTGTCAGGTCTTTGAACGCGGGGGTCCAGACCAGAAGTACCGTCATGTATTTTCAATGAATTCTTGTACGACTGATCTGTTCACATCAATTGTGTGATTGTTGTCTATTTGAAATATTCCACCTTCTGGTTGTTTAAGCGGTTAATGCGACAGGAGGCACATTCATAATATCGTATTATATGATGGAGACTGTATCGATGTGTGGAACAGTGTATTTTTTGGGAGTCAGTAGGGCAGCTTTGACGTGGATCACAAAGCACGAGCTTTGCTTTGTGATCCACGGTGATCGGATGTCAAACGGCGTCTCATTTCATTCCCAGCTTGCTCAGGTCGCTGTGTGTAAAGCAGCAGAGATCATAGAGATCATAGAGACACACTGAACACAAGCAGCCTCAGCCAAACTGGTCCTAACTGTACGAAATACCTGATTTAGTTTTAGTTGGAACCAAAAGATGATTTGGTTCAACCTCCAGCCCTACTCATGAATATTTTGTGTTTTTGTGTGTGTGTGTGTGTGTGTGAGCCGCGTTGATCGGGCGTGTCCCAACACTGAGCTCATCCACGTGGTTCCTAAAAATACAACAATGTGCTTCCTTTGTGTTTTCACGTGTGCTTGTTGAATGACTGAACTAACAATGCAAAGATGCTATTTTGTATTTTCTGACTTTTTAATATCTTAAACTGTTTGAAAAAACAGAACTCGTTACGAATGGAAAGTCACTCGTATGAGTTTACTTTCCTTAAACAGGATGACGCAACTTGCAAAGATGCTGCCTCACATGCACAAAATGTTCCCTTTTTGGGAGATGTTCTAACCCGGTCTATTACCCCGACGTATGACAATATCCGTCTGGAATGCCAGTCGAAGATAACGGAGACCTCTCAGAGCCCGGTTTGGGCCGTAAGTGAATTGATCCGCTCGCTGCGATGATTTCACACGTGGCGTCGGATGGAATGATGAGGCGGTGGCGTTGGGTCATTCGTGGCTATTCGGACCACTCAGAGCGGCCAATGTTTCCACATTCATCTGAGCTTCTGGTCATAGCGCTAGGTTCAGGGATCATCTACTTGTCATGGTGTCGTCATTTCTTCTATATCAATGTCTGCCAAACCGTCCTCACCGTGAACACGGCCCCCATTTGACCTTCTGATGACCCACCTGTGGCCACGACGTCACTGCCCCCTGGACACAACTAATAAAAGTAACCGTAAAGGCATTTACTGTGAGGGGGAAACGCATCTGCCACCTCCCATTGGTCGTTGCTGGTCACATGACGTGTGGCGTGCTCTGCGGCGTTGCTGAAGTCTTTATTTTGGGCTCGGCCCGGGAGCGCCTGTGTCCCGTTGTGTGTCTTTGCTGTGCGATCCAGGTCAGCGGCCGGGTCACTCGGCTCAGATAGAAGAAGTGTAACTTTAGATACTTAATGCCTCTGTTGTTGGTAGCGTGCATTTTGAGTTTGTGTCCAACTTGTCTTTATTAATGTTGACCAAACATGACGACGTCCTCCATGTTTGCAGGTAGCAATCGGTAGTTTTTTATATCCAATATGTTTATTATGTACTTAAACCATAAAAACACCTCCATCGTGGGTAAATGCCATTATTTGATAATGATTATATATTCTTCTTGCATGAATATCAGTGTCATTAGTGATGATGATGATGTGGATGATGATGATGTGGATGATGATGATGATGTGGATGGGTGAAAAATAGAGCGTGATTTGAAGAAAAACCTTTTATATTTATGTAAAAGGAACTTATGGTCCCCTTCATTGTTTTGTTGGTTTGCTTTCTAAAATGTTTTGTTTTTGACCAACATTCCATCTGCCTTATTAAGATCATTAATAGTTGTAGTATTCTAATGGCTTGAAACGGTGACCAATAGCCAGCCCTCATTCTTTGGTTTAAAATCAAAGTGAGTTATTTAACGTGACTGAAAGTAAGCGACCCGTCTGCCAGTAGAACCAGATGATTTTCTTCTGATGGTTCTGTTTCAGTATCGGACACCGACGGCAGCGACGGCGGCTTCCAGCTGAAGAAGGAACACGCCCTGCGAGTGCTGGGCTACATCAGCTCCTGGACCCAGAGGTCAGTGACGTCACCTGGTACCACGTGTCCACCGCTGTCTCTTTACAACCAGGCTCCTCTCGTCCTCGTGCCGATCGGGTCGTGGGCGTCGGGTCTTGTTTTTACAAAAAGTGTAAATTTAATTTCTCACAAAGTAGAAAATCCTCGTGGAAGTGATGTAACAAAGGGATGAAGATCTGGTAGTGAGGACATCGGCCGACCTAAAAAAATGAGCAGTGACTTTAGTGATGGGTTTCACGGCTCCTCTCGACTCCACGCAGTGACGTGTCCCCCTCCTTGTGTCCTCAGACAATGTCTCTGCTGCTTCAAGGAGTACAAGCACCTGGAGGTCTTCAATCAGCTGGTCTACGCCCTCATCAACCTGGTCATCGCTCAGATCAGCAGCCTGAGAGACCGCCTCTGCAGCGCCCAGGACCGCCTCCACAAAGGAGGCGCGCCCGGGGCCGAGGGGGGGTCCGAATGGCGCGGCGGCGGCGAGGCCCCGTCCGGGCCCCTCCCCCAGCCGTCCTCGCCCGGGGAGGACGAACCCGTGAATGTGGAGAGGGACTCCGCCGAGGAGGACGCCGCCGACGCCCCCCCCGACCTCGGCAAGGGGCGGAGTCAGGGGCCCGGCCAGCCGTGTGAGGCCCCGATGGAGGCCCTGGGGCCCGGGGAGGGCGGCGGTGGGTCCGCGGGTGGTGCTGGAGGAAGCAGCAGTGACCTCCAGGACCCGTTCAGCTCGTGGAGCACGGAGGAGAGGGAGAAACTCCTGTTGTGTGCCGCCAAGATCTTCCAGATCCAGTTCCCCCTCTACACGGCCTACAAACACAACACGCACCCCACCATAGAGGTGAGTCCACATGGGGGACGTTCTCAGGACCGACGTGTACACTGTGATCCACAAACCACTAAGTTGTGTCTTTGTCCTCTGCAGGACATTTCTGCTCACGAGAGCAACATCCTGGGCTCCTTCTGCGACATGAACGTAAGAAATCAGGTTGATCTTCAATGATCAAAAAAGTCTAATGGTATAAAACGGAGGTAACTCTTTGCCAGTGTCATCAACACAATGGTAGCTGATCCGTTGAGGCGAGGGATGACGGGTAACCGGGTCTCGTCGGCCCGTCTCAGGCTTTGTGTGACTCAGATTCCTGTTTCATGGAGCTCACAATCGGTCCAATAACAGTTTGGAAAGAAAAACGAATTTTCGTGTTTTTGAATCTGGACAGATTGACCAAAATAAACAACCACATGATGACAGACTAAATGAGACCCCACCCCTCCCCTCCCCCCCACCGCCTTGTGTAAACCAGGGAGAAATGGTAACGATGGTAAACGTTGAGGAATGCAGCAGATCTTAAAAACAAATACTGGGTCTCTGCAGCTGGTGTCGACACGAGTTTGAATCCATGCAAATTATAACGTTTTCGCGGTGAAGGAGACAAATAAAAGCCGCTCTGGCAGCTGTGTACTTACTGTGTAAGTAAAGATAAACAGCCTCTCGCTTTACTGAGGTGCCCCCCCCCCCCCCCCCCATGTTGACCAGGACGTGGAGGTGCCTCTGCATCTGCTGCGCTACGTCTGTCTGTTCTGCGGGAAGCACGGCCTCTCCCTGATGAAGGAGTGCTTCGAGACGGGCACCCCGGAGAGCCTCCCCTTCGCCATCGCACACGCCTTCATCACCATCGTCTCCAACGTGAGTCGCCGCCGCCGCCTATGAACTCAGTGTGTGACCCTCCAATGAGCCACGCATCTCAATTCAATGGAAGGTGGAGGGGGATTTGGAGGGAAAGGGGGGGGGGGGGGGGGGTCCCTGTGACATCGATGGATTGTCACAAAGACGTCCCGTGTGTATCATGTACTCTGTTTGATGTGCGTTTGGTTCTTTCGGCCCACAGATCCGGATCTGGCTGCACATTCCCGCGGTGATGCAGCACATCATACCGTTCCGCACCTACGTAATCCGGTGAGTTCACTCCCGGGTCACATGATCGTTTCATCCCAACGCCAGTTCAAGGTTTCCCTTTGATTCCATTAAAGACGGCGTGTGGTCATTGTGTTGCATTGTGGATACACGCAAAGCTTTGCAGTATCATGTTGAAGAGCCGAAGCTCGCTTTAGCAGCTCGTTAACGGAGAGTTTATCAATTTATATTGATTATTAAAACGCTCTCTGAAACGTCGCCGCACGCACGACTTCTTCCCAGTTTTATTTAACTCTAGCTGCCATATTGTGGCAGCCGACAGATCCTGGAAGGAAGGAAGGAAGGAAGGAAGGAAAGAAGGAAGGAAGGAAGGAAGGTTGAGTGTCCGCGGAGGATCGGTGGCGACTTATTGACTCCGATCAGAACGACCCAAACATGTTTGTTTGTTTATACCGCTGGGTGTCGTTCTGTCAAAGGTTAAAATCCTCATTGCATCTTTTTATATTCGTTTATATTTTGTTCTCTTTCTCGCCACCCAGTCAAACTCGCTGACTCGTGTCCACCCCCCAACCCCCCCCCCCCCGCCCCCCCAACTCTCCAAATACCGAGAGCCTCACATGTGTTGTTGCTAGGAAGAGCCTCTGTCACCATGGCAACGGTTGCTAGGCCTCCGGTGCACCTCTCCTCACATGACCCCAGAGGAGGCGGAGCCCTGTCATGTGACGCAGGCAGCGCTGATTACTGCCACAAGAAGAAAGGACCAACCCTTGATTTTTTTTATCGAGACATCCGCGATCCTTTCTGCTTCTTCTGCACGGCGACACACACACACACACACACACGCACACGCACACGCACACGCACACGCACACACACAAAAACACCTGGATGCCCTCCAGGTGTTTTTGTGTGTGTCCCGTTTTGGAGAAGCAGCTTTAGTGTCTTTCTAAAAAGGTGCAGGAGAGAAAACAGACTCACAGAACACACTTTGTTTTAAAGCTATAAGCTCACAGGCTGAGCAAAGGCTGCATGACTCACTACACACAAGTGGGTAATGGAAACTGCGGCCTAAACACAAATGGATGCTGGCTACACATAAAAGCAGATTCATCGTGTTCAAGAGCAGAAATGACTCTTTGGATGAAGACAAACGAATCCGTTTCTGTTCCTGGACTTCTAGAGTTCAGTTTAGGTTTCACCGAAGCACAAACCTCCTTTTTTAAGAGCAAATGGCGATGATCTGAAAGCCATAAACCCAAGGAGCAGAGCGGATGAGTCAGCTGATCGCTGCGAGAGGAATGTGGTTAACAATAAAAATAAAATAAAGATCTCCAGACGAATAACTTTAAGATATTGTTGAGTCTCATTCTGCTGCGTGTTCTTGTTCCCATGCAGCCCACTGTCACTCCAACCCCCCCCCCCCCCCCCCGCTGGGTAGTTTTCACAAATGAGCCGCATTCATAGAAGAGCACAAACAAAATCAGCAACTAAATAATTAATCTGGTCTTTTATTACAAACCCGGCTAGATGGGTGACAGGTGGTTTCACTCCGTCTGAACATCGGCACTGAGCGCACACCTCCCTCTCTCTCCCCCCCCCTGCAGGTATCTCTGCAAGCTGTCGGACCAGGAGCTGCGGCAGAGCGCGGCGCGCAACATGGCCGACCTGATGTGGAGCACGGTGAAGGAGCCGCTGGACAGCGCGCTGTGCTTCGACAAGGAGAGCCTGGACCTCGCCTTCAAGTACTTCATGTCCCCGACGCTCACCATGAGGCTGGCGGGGCTCAGCCAGATCACCGTGAGTGACACTCGTTCAGAAGGACTCCAAAGTCCCAAAGACCAGTATCCTACACCGATTGATCAGGACAGACCGATATTAGTGCAACACACTGGAGCCATTTCTTTCAACAGCTTTGTTTTAATTCACACGCCTTTTTGTTGGTTTGTGTGATGCTGCTGTGAAACGACATTGAATCCGCGTGTTGTTTCCTCAGAACCAACTCCACACCTTCAACGACGTCTGCAACAACGAGTCCCTGGTGTCCGACACGGAGACGTGAGTGGGTTTCATTACGTTGTTGTTGTTGTTGTTGTTGTTGTCTGCTTCAATGTATCAACACAACATCGCCCATGTGACCGATTACACGTGAGTGTCCATCTCTGCTCACACATCGTCCGATTTAACTTTGGCTCTGATTCCTCTCAGGTCGATCGCGAAGGAACTGGCCGACTGGCTGATCTTCAACAACGTGGTGGAGCACATATTCGGGCCAAATTTGCACATTGAGGTGAGACCTTTTTGAGACGTCAGACGGGCTTTTTTGCATCCGATTGGAACTCATTTCATTAATGTTAATTTTACCTGAGCACGGGCAGCTTTTAAGTGAGCGTGTGTGTGTGTGTGTTTTCCAGATCATTAAACAGTGCCAAGTGATCCTGAACTTCTTGGCTGCAGAAGGGCGACTCAGCACGCAGCATGTGGACTGCATCTGGGCTGCAGCTCAGGTGAGACCGATTTACACCGGACTCCTTAAACCGTTCTGTGCAACCGCACCAAGGAGCCCGCATCACTTCATCACTTCATCACTTCATCACTTCATCACTTCATCAGGGCCGTGGATCAGATCAGCCCAGATGACAACAGCTGGTCTTCGAGTCCTAATATTTGGCCTTGTAGCCGTCAATAATGATTTTGAATATGTGGATTTGGGTGAATTCAGTTTAATTGCAGCTTCACTAAATAACAAGTAGTTAAGAAACATTGTATGCAGACAGTAAAACTAAAAGTTCTGCGGGAAGAAACGTCAAAAATGAGATGAATAACGTTTTGTTTGTTGTTGCAGCTGAAACACTGCAGCCGTTACATCCATGACCTTTTCCCCTCGCTCATCAAAAACCTGGACCCGGTGCCCCTCCGCCACGTCCTCAACCTGGTGTCCGGCCTGCACCCCAGCGCCCACACAGAACAGGTACACACACACACACACACACACCATGCCCTCTGCGCCTCCATAAATGAAAGCTCATGGTTGTCCCTCCCCCCTCAGACGTTGTACCTGGCCTCCATGCTGATCAAGGCTCTGTGGAACAACGCCCTGGCAGCCAAGGCCCAGCTGTCCAAGCAGAGCTCCTTCGCCTCGCTGCTCAACACCAACATGCCCATGGGCAACAAGAAAGGTCCGTCTGCTTCTAGAAGCTACCTTCTCATTGTGTCCATTCATATTGTCCTGAACTAAAAAGAGTAGGTTTAGATGGTTTACATATTGATCCATTTTTTCTTCTGGTCTGCTCCCAGGTTCCCCGGCAGTCAGTCCAGACAGCAGCGACACGCAACACAGCGGAGGCAGCGACATGGAGATGGACGACCAGATGATGAGCGGCAGCAAGAGGGGCCAGCAGAGGCTGTCTGACACGGAGGTGCACACACACACACACACACACACACACACACACACACACACACACAGGCGCCTGCAGGCTACACTCTGTGTCAGAAGTCCTCTGGGACCGTGATCTGACTCAATTTGAGCTCTGCTACAGTGAATCCAGTCTGTCTCTGTGAGACATTGTCCCCGTGGTGGGACTAATGCCGGAGACACCGGGACACAACCTGAGCAGAGACGCTTTTTTGGAAGTTTGACCACAGACCACTATTGAGTCTTTGTGTATCTACGTGTCAAATAACTGAACTAAACTAGATCTTTTAGCTTTTCCCCTTTTTTCTTTTTTTGGATGTGACCGCTTTTATTCACCAAAGTGAATTTAAAATGACGGATTCTGGTGTGTTCCTCAGGAGTCGATGCAGGGCAGCTCGGACGAGACGGCGAACAGCGCGGAGGAAGGCAGCAGCGGGCCGGGCAGCAGCAGCGGCCGCAGCGAGGCCTCCAGCAACGAGGCGGCCTCCAGCCGAGCCAGCCAATCAGCAGGGAGCCCCGGCAGCGAGATGCACTCCGACGACATGGCGGACAGCGAGGCCCTGAAGGAGGAGGAAGAGGAGGAGGAGGAGGAGGAAGACGATGAGGAAGAGGAAGATGAGGAGGACGAGGAGGAGGAGGACGATGACGACGAGGAGGAAGACGACGATGACGAGGAAGAGGACGACGAGGACGAAGGCAAGGGGAACCGGCCGTCTGGCGAGGTCGGCCCGAAGAAGGAGCAGACGGAGTCCAGGAAGAGGAAGGCGGGGGAGGCGCTCGGCGAGGGGACCGGCCAGGGGGCGGGGCCCGGGGGTTCAGGGGGCGGGATCAAGTCCAAGGGCCTCCCCTTCAACCCCGAGACGTCCGCCGCCATGGTTGCCACGGCGTCGTTGGAGAGCCGGATGAGGATGCTGGACGCCTGTTCCGCGTCGTCGTCCGCGCGGCCCGAGGGGGCGGAGCCCGGGCAGCAGCAGCCCAACGCCGGCCCCCCGCAGATGGCCCCGGGCCCTCAGGAGCCGCCCTGCCTGCCGCGGCCCGGCGACTTCCTGGGCGAGGCCATTGGCAGTGAGCTCTTCAACTGCCGCCGCTTCATTGGGCCCCAGCACCACCACCACCATCACCACCACCACCACCATCACCACGAAGGGTGGGGCTCAAGTCTCCGAAAACACCAGGCTGTGTTGATGAGTGCAATGATAACGCTGATTTAAAACCCCTCCCTTCCTCCGTCAGGCCCACGGTGGAGGACATGCTGAGCGCCGACGACGTGAGCTGCAGCAGCTCCCAGGTCAGCGCCAAGTCGGAGAAGAACATGGCCGACTTTGACGGCGAGGAGTCGGGCTGCGAGGAGGAGCTGGTCCAGATCAACTCCCACGCCGAGCTCAGCTCGCACCTGCAGCAGCACCTCCCCAACCTGGCCTCCATCTACCATGAGCACCTGGTGCAAGGTGAGCCGCGCGTTTGGAATGGACCGGTTCACTCGGGGGGGGTCGGCGTCTCCTCACCGCTGTTGTGTCCCTGCAGGTCCAGCTGTTCATAAACATCAGTACGCCAGCGGCCACGCGGTGACCGACATCAACCTGGACAACGTTTGCAAGAAGGGCAACACGCTGCTGTGGGACCTGGTGCAGGACGAGGACGCGGTACGACTTCTGTCCACATTGATGCTGTCATGTTCATGGACGGGGGCTTTATTTTTGAATGTCGGTCCTCGGATGCATGAAGGCAGTAGGGCGACTAGTTTGGCTCCCACGAAAATAAACAAAACGGATAATTTAAATAAAACATCATTAAGTCAACTTTGAGCCTCAGTGTGACTTTGTTTTTCTTTATTTTTTTACATATTTTCCCTAGATTCATCTCTCTGAAGGTCTGATTAACGAGGCGGAGAAGCTGTTGTGTTCCCTCGTCTGCTGGTTCACCGACAGACAGATTCGAATGCGCTTCATCGAGGGTTGCCTTGACAACCTGGCCCACCACAGGTAAGGTGGTCCGATTCTTCTTACTCCGGCTGGATTTAATCATTTCACCAAACCACCATCACTCCCTGAACACTCAATATTCTGTTTCCCCCCCTCCCCCCCCCACCTTCTCAGGTCTGTTGTGGTTTCCTTGCGTCTGCTCCCCAAACTTTTCGGCACTTTTCAGCAGTTTGGCTCCAGTTACGACACTCACTGGATCACCATGTAAGTGCAGCCGCTTCGCCTTCAGATCGCTGCAAGCGGGCTCAGGTGAGCGTTGCAGAGCGAGTGTGCGTCTACTTATTTATAAAGTGTGTGTTTCGGCTCCGTCAGGTGGGCGGAGAAGGAGCTGCACATGATGAAGCTGTTCTTCGACAACCTGCAGCACTACATCCAGGAAGTCCGCGAGCACCGGCACAAGTTCGCACTGTGAGTCGCTCCGAGGCCTCGTTGTTTTCTTAAAACATTCAAAGACATTCCCTCAAACGAGTACTGAGCGGCGTCCCTCTGCCGCGCGGTTGCAGGTACAGCCACAGCGCGGAGGTCCAGGTGCGCCTGCAGTTTCTCACCTGTGTCTTCTCCACACTGGGATCTCCAGACCACTTCAGTAAGACTCGGCTCCTTGCATCAACCTGTTTAGAAATGCAACTCTCTTGTAGTGATGATTGTGCTGCTGTGCGCTGGTGTTAATGTAAGCAACACGGGTCGTCACCAAATGCCCAGGAAGTTGAAACCTCAAAATATCCGGAACTATTAATCAGCAAATTTAAATTGGATGTAATTTTGGGCTTTTTGCAGAAAGGGGTCCACAGCTGTTTAGTCAGTGGATTACTTCTAGAATAAGAATAATTTGGAAAATTAGCTGTTAATGTTTCTCTTTAAGGGGGAAGCTGCAGAAATAAATATAAATGGTCATTATGGAACCATTTATGAAAACGTAACCAGTTCCTGCTATTTTCCACCAGATTGAGCCCAGTATGATCATTCAAGTCGTGTCTAAATTTAAAATCTCTGCAAGAAGCTGAGAGGAAGATGTTTCTGTTAACATTCCCTCTACGAATGTCCATGAAAAGGTCTTCATCTTCCTGGAAGTTTGAAACCTTGAACCTTGTGATCTCCTGAAATGGAGCAACAACACAAGTCTGTGTGTATTGGTGTGTAACTGTGTGTGTGTGTGTGTGTGTGTGTCAGGACTGAGTCTGGAGCAGGTGGACATCCTGTGGCACTGCCTGGTGGAGGACGCCGAGTGTTACGACGACGCGCTGCACTGGTTCCTCAACCAGGTGCGCAGCAAGGACCAGCATGCAATGGGCATGGAGACCTACAAGCATCTATTCCTGGAGAAGGTGAGACGCGGAAATATCCGTCACTTTGAAGTCTGGACGAGCTAGTTCCTGGTTGTCTGATACCGTGTGTGTGTGTGTGTCTTCAGATGCCTCAGCTGAAGCCGGAGACCATCAGCATGACGGGCCTGAACCTCTTTCAACACCTCTGTAACTTGGCGCGCCTCGCCACCAGCGCGCTGGACAACGCCTCCAGCTGTGAGGTACACAAACTCTTCTGGAATTCACGTTCACTATTACAAAAAACAACAACAAGAGCACTTCAATAACTTGGTCAACGTGTGTGTGTGTGTCTCCAGCTGTGCGGCATGGACCAGCTGTGGGGAATCGCTCTGAGAGCTCAGTCCGCCGACATCAGCCGCGCCGCCATCCAGTACATCAACTCCTACTACATCAACGGTTGGTTCCCCTCCTCGGCTCTACGCACCGTCTGATTACATGGAGCAGAGTGAAGATGTAGCCTCTGTAGAAACAAAGCCGTCTGTGGATGTCAGTGACAACACTGCGTGTGCGTGTGACTCTCCAGCTGGAAAGACGGGCCTGGAGAAGGAGCAGGAGTTCATCAGGAAGTGCATGGAGAGTTTGCTGATGGCTTCGGCCAACCTGGAGAAGGACGCTCTCTCCAGCCTGACCAGCATCGAGAGGGGGCTGCTCATGCTCAAAACGCACCTGGAGGCCTTTCGACGCAGGTACGCGGCCGGCTGCAGCGGCTGAAGGGAATCGGACGGAAGACGCTCGTTGCATTTAAGCGTGTTGACGGCGCGTTGTCTCCCCCCCCCCCCCCCCCTCCCCCCCCCCTCGTCAGGTTCGCGTACCACCTGCGGCAGTGGCAGATCGAGGGGACGGGGATCAGCAGCCACCTGAAGGCCCTGAGCGACAAACAGTCCCTGCCGCTCAGGATCGTCTGTCAGCCCGCCGGCCTGCCCGACAAGGTGACAAATGTACAGCTCCGCCCATTCTTGAGTTCCTTACACCTGTATTCTGTGTATCTGCTCCCATAGACGTCTATGAGGAAATGACTCTACTTCTGTGTAGTGACCAGCAGGGGGCGACTCCTCTGCTCCCATAGACGTCTATGAGGAAATGACTCTACTTCTGTGTAGTGACCAGCAGGGGGCGACTCCTCTGCTCCCATAGACGTCTATGAGGAAATGACTCTACTTCTGTGTAGTGACCAGCAGGGGGCGACTCCTCTGGTCCCATAGACGTCTATGAGGAAATGACTCTACTTCTGTGTAGTGACCAGCAGGGGGCGACTCCTCTGCTCCCATAGACGTCTATGAGGAAATGACTCTACTTCTGTGTAGTGACCAGCAGGGGGCGACTCCTCTGCTCCCATAGACGTCTATGAGGAAATGACTCTACTTCTGTGTAGTGACCAGCAGGGGGGGACTCCTCTGCTCCCATAGACGTCTATGAGGAAATGACTCTACTTCTGTGTAGTGACCAGCAGGGGGCGACTCCTCTGCTCCAATAGACGTCTATGAGGAAATGACTCTACTTCTGTGTAGTGACCAGCAGGGGGCGACTCCTCTGCTCCCATAGACGTCTATGAGGAAATGACTCTACTTCTGTGTAGTGACCAGCAGGGGGCGACTCCTCTGCTCCCATAGACGTCTATGAGGAAATGACTCTACTTCTGTGTAGTGACCAGCAGGGGGCGACTCCTCTGCTCCCATAGACGTCTATGAGGAAATGACTCTACTTCTGTGTAGTGACCAGCAGGGGGCGACTCCTCTGCTCCCATAGACGTCTATGAGGAAATGACTCTACTTCTGTGTAGTGACCAGCAGGGGGCGACTCCTCTGCTCCCATAGACGTCTATGAGGAAATGACTACTTCTGTGTAGTGACCAGCAGGGGGCGACTCCTCTGCTCCCATAGACGTCTATGAGGAAATGACTCTACTTCTGTGTAGTGACCAGCAGGGGGCGACTCCTCTGCTCCCATAGACGTCTATGAGGAAATGACTCTACTTCTGTGTAGTGACCAGCAGGGGGCGACTCCTCTGCTCCCATAGACGTCTATGAGGAAATGACTCTACTTCTGTGTAGTGACCAGCAGGGGGCGGCTCCTCTGCTCCCATAGACGTCTATGAGGAAATGACTCTACTTCTGTGTAGTGACCAGCAGGGGGCGACTCCTCTGCTCCCATAGACGTCTATGAGGAAATGACTCTACTTCTGTGTAGTGACCAGCAGGGGGCGACTCCTCTGCTCCCATAGACGTCTATGAGGAAATGACTCTACTTCTGTGTAGTGACCAGCAGGGGGCGACTCCTCTGCTCCCATAGACGTCTATGAGGAAATGACTCTACTTCTGTGTAGTGAAATCTTTCAAGCTAGATTTGATTAAATATAGAATGTAGATTCCAGCCTGTTCCATCGGTCGTGCCTTGTGTGTAAGCCCTCTTCCTTTCATTTGGCAGATGACGATCGAGATGTACCCCAGTGACCAGGTGGCCGACCTGCGAGCTGAGGTCACCCACTGGTACGAGAACCTGCAGAAGGAGCAGATGAACCAGCAGGCTCAGCTGCAGGAGTTCGGCCAAAGCGGGCGGCAGCCGGGAGACTTCCCAGGTCAGCTCCTCTCCTCCTCGCCGCCGCCGCCGCCTTACTTCCTCCAACGTCTCCTCAGCCCTCGGGACAGCGCCCCCCCCCCCCCGAGCCACCGCGTCCCTCTCGTTTCGAAATGCCTCCGGTGAGCTGGTGTGTGACGTCTGTCTCGTCTCCTGCAGGAGGCCTGATGGGACCGGTCCGGATGATCTCCTCCGGCCACGAGCTGACCACGGACTACGACGAGAAGACGCTGCACGAGCTCGGCTTCAAGGACATGCAGGTGACTTCCGTCCTTTCTTTTTGCAAAGGTCCTTCCATCTTCGGTCCGCATTTGGTTTATTTTCTGTCCCTGACTGATGCCTCGGGTGTTTGCTCCCAGATGGTGTTCGTGTCCCTGGGAGCTCCGCGGAGGGAGAGGAAGGGGGAAGGCGTCCAGCTGCCGGCCTCCTGCCTGCCCCCTCCCCAGAAGGAGCACATCCCCATGCTGCTGCTCCTCCAGGAGCCGCACCTCACCACGCTGTTCGACCTGCTGGAGATGCTGGCCTGCTTCAAACCGCCCAGCCCCAACACGGAGAAGGTCCAGGACAACCCCGAGGTGGGCCCGACTGACCGGAGGAACATTTCACCTGGCGTTTTTTGACCGTTCATGCATGCAGAGCATCTCGTAACGATCGTGTGTCCCTGCAGAGCACTCGCTGTGAGGAGCTTCACCTTCACGCAGAGAATCTGTCTCGCCGGGTTTGGGAGCTGCTGATGCTGCTTCCTACGTGTCCCAAGATGCTTCAGGCCTTCCAGAACATCTCGGACGAAACGGTCAGTCGGCCGCTCACCGAAAAGCTTTCAAAGGTTTCCTTTGTGTGTTTATCATTGATCGCTGGAAGGAGTCCTTCTGGAAGTTCCTTCTGGTATTCTGAGTAGCTGAACGTGTGTGTGTGTGTGTGTGTGTGTGTGTGTGTGTGTGTGCAGAATGGAGATGGTCTTTGCTGGAAGGAGCTGCTGAGGATCAAAAGTCCCCACAAGCTGCTGTACGCTCTGGAGATCATCGAGTCTCTGGGGAAACCCAACCGACGCATCCACCGAGAGTCCACTGTAAGCAAGGCAACACACACACATGGGGTTTCTTTTTGGAATTGGTTTTGTGAGTTTAATTTACGTTGAAATAAGTCCAGTCCTCCTTTTGAAGCACTTTCTCGATCTGTATGTTTGTGATTTATGAATCAAACATGTAGATCAACACCAAGATAATAAGCGTTATGACAGTGTCTTTGTGTCCTGAGCAACATGACAAATAAGATCCTATTCAAGTCCTTCAGCAGGACCATCACTGCGACTGATATCGTCACCATGACTTTTTTTCTCCTGGTACTTGGTACCTGTTTGTAAATCTGACCGTGCGAGTGTCTTCATGTGTCCAGGGCAGCTACAGCGATCTGTACCCAGACTCTGACGACTCCAGCGAGGACCAGATAGAAAACAGCAAGAACTCCTGGAGCTGCAAGGTAGTGTTTCACTGCAAGGTCCGTCCTCCACCCAAGAGGTCTGCTGTCATTCATCACGACTAAATATGTCTAAATGACTGATTACTCATCAACTGGGAAGGAGCGGCGCTGTTTAATTGCCGAGACGGCAAAAAATGAAAAGTAAAGAAAAGTAAAGATTTTAACCACATCGTTGTGTTTTTTTTTCTTCTGTCCTCCAGTTTGTGTCCTCCGGAGGCCTCCAGCTGCTGATGGAGATCTTCAACTCGGGGATCCTGGAACCCAAAGACCAGGAGTCGTGGACTGTGGTGAGAGAGCCCGCCTCCCTCTTTTGGGTCTGCAGAGTTATTCCTCCGTCTGGTGTGGAGCCTCACAGCGTCTCCCCCCCCCCCCCCCCCCTCCCCCCCCCCCCTCAGTGGCTGCTGGACTGCCTGGCCTGCCTGCTGAAGTTGATCTGCCAGTTTGCGGTGGACCCCGCCGACCTGGACCTGGCCTACCACGACGTCTTCTCCTGGTCCGGCCTCGCCGACAGCCAACGCAAGCGGGCGTGGCCGGGAAAATCCCGCAAGTCCACCGTGGAGCACGGGAAAGGCCTGCACATCCCCCGGCTCACCGAGGTGTTCCTCAGCCTGGTCCAGGGCACCAACCTCATCCAACGGCTGATCAACGTGGCCTACACCTACGACAACCTGGCGCACAGGTGAGCGCAGGGGACCGCCTCCTGGTGGCATTCAACACGTCCCCGCGTGCTATTATATGTGTCATGTGACATGTTGTCTGGTCCCCTCTGCAGAGTTCTAAAGGCTCAGTCCGACCACAGGTCTCGTCACGAGGGTGAGAGCTTGATGCAACTTGATGCGTGTTTAACGAAAGCGCGTCTCATTCAAACGACACAGTGACGTGATGCTTCTTCTCTTCGCCAGTGACCCACTACTCCATGTGGCTGCTGGTGAGCTGGGCTCACTGCTCCTCCACGGTGAAGTCCAGCCTGGCCGACAGCGACCACCTCCACGACTGGCTGAAGAAACTCACCCTGCTGGTGCCCGAGGTTCGTAAAACATACCTTCACACGATCGTGATGGAATGGACCACCACAGAAGAAGAGCACAGACCACATTAAACGTGTTGTTGTTGTTGTTGTTGTTTTCAGCCGGCTGTGAGACACGAGGCGTGTAACGGCCTCTACAAGCTCTCTCTGTCGGGTCTGGAGGGCGGAGAGTCCATCAACAGGTCCTTCCTGCTGCTCGCCGCCTCCACGCTGCTCAAGTTCCTGCCTGACGCACAAGCCCTCAAACCTCTCCGGGTGGGTCTCACTCACTCACTCACTCACTCACTCACTCACTCACTCACTCACTCACTCTGAAAGCAGTCAGGAAGCGCGTCTGCAGGCTACACTCTGTGTCAGAAGTCCTCTGGGACCGTGATCTGACTCAATTTGAGCTTTGCTACAGTGAACCCAGTCAGTCTCTGTGAGACATTGTCCCCGCGGTGGGACTAATGCCGGAGACACCGGGACACAACCTGAGCAGAGACCCCCGTCCTGGTGTTAGACCACCTGTAGGGATGAGCGTTGCATCACAGTGAACAAAGTGAAAGCGACTCGAGTGAAGAGGAGAATCTGAAAACGGTCCAGGAATAAAAGCAAAGGCAGTTCTTTGTTACAGTAGAGAGGAAATAAGAGTCCTCTGCTGCAGAGCTTCATGGTCAGTGATCCGCGGGGCTTGTTGTGCAGGTGGAGGACTACGAGGAGGAGCCTCTGCTGAGGACCGGCTGTAAGGAATACTTCTGGCTGCTCTGCAAACTCATCGACAACATCCACGTCAAAGACGCCAGCCAGGTGGGATCCCCTGACTGCAGCTGCTGTTGTTGTTGTTGTTGTTGTGATGCGCCCCTGAGCCGTTGCTAGCGTTGGTCTGTTTTGAACTCACAGAAGGTCTCTCCCTCTCTGTCGCTGGCCGGCCCCATGCAGACCACCCTGCTGGACCTGGACGCTCTCGCCCGGCACCTCGCCGACTGCATCCGGAGGTCAGACAGACGCCTTGTATTCACTGTGACCCGCAGCGGGCTGATAGTTTGGATTTAACGTGGCACCTTGTGGTGAATCCTGTTTTAATCCTGTTTATTTATTCAGCACATCAAGCAGCGAGGCAAAGTGCGCCACATGAAACTTAGAAAAATACAACAAATGGTTGTAAAATATGAAATTTCGTAGGAAATTCAAATGTATTTAGTTTAATTAAAGGTGGCGTGAAAGTTCTCTCAAAAAACCCTCATTGAATCTATAAAACTAATCACTCCAAACGAGCTGCTGTGCAAGACTTGACCCCTGTGACCCCTGCGTGACCCCTCCATCCTTCCTCTCTGCTTCCAGCCGCGAGATCCTGGACCAGCAGGACGGCGCCATCGAGGACGACGGGCTGACGGGGCTCCTGCGCCTCGCCACCAGCGTCCTCAAGCACAAGCCGCCCTTCAAGTTCTCCCGCGAGGGTCAGGAGTTCCTGCGCGACGTCCACAACCTCCTCTTCCTGCTGCCCAGCCTGGCCGACCGCGCCCAGCCCAAGTGCAAGTCCCACGCCGCCCGCGCCGCCGCCTACGACCTGCTGGTGGAGACGGTGAAGGGCTCGGTGGAGAACTACCGGCTGCTGCACAACTGGGTCATGTCCCAGCACATGCAAGGTGAGGGAGGCGCCGCTGCTGCTCCACCTTCTCTGGACGGTGACCTGAGCTCAGGAGGCTTTGTTTATTCTTCTCAACGTTTATTTGTGTTTGTCTTTTATCAGAATGTTCCGCACAGAGAAACCAAAGCGTGGAGGAAATAGGTTGCAAATCTGTATTCATATTGTAAAGCAGTGATTCTCAACTGGTGGGTCGCGGACCCGTTTTTAATGGCCTCTGCGTGGGAAAATAAAAATTAGAATTAAACAAACAAAGTCGTTACTAAAGCAGCAGCAGCAGCCCGCCTGCAGGCTACACTCTGTGTCCGACGTCCTCCGGGACCATGATGTGACTCAATTTGAGCTCTGCTACAGTGAACCCAGTCCGTTTCTCAGAGACATTGCCCCCCCCCCCGGTTGGGACTAATGCCGGAGACGCTGGGACAGATAAACGTGAGCGACAGCCAGTGGTTCTAAAGCGTGTCCTTCCTCCAGCGTCTCACGCCCCCTACAAGTGGGACTACTGGCCCCACGACGACGTGCGCGCCGAGTGCCGCTTCGTGGGTCTGACGAACCTGGGAGCGACGTGCTACCTGGCCTCCACCATCCAGCAGCTCTACATGATCCCCGAGGCCCGCCAGGCCGTCTTCACCGCCAAGGTCAGAGCCTGCGAGACGAGCTGAGGGCAGAGCGACCCAGCATTCCAGAGTGTAGATCCTCACGCACTGTGTGTGTACGTGTGTGTGTGTGCAGTATGCTGAGGACATCAAACACAAGACCACGCTGCTGGAGCTGCAGAAGATGTTCACGTATCTCATGGTGAGTTTGTTCTGCTTCAGGGACGTTTTGTTGTCGTCTCGCATTCCTTCATCAATTTCCTGCCGTCCATAAATCTCACAACCTTCATCCAGTCCGCTCCTCGATGACCTCGGCGGTGGATGTAAACGTAGAAGCAGCTGAACGTTCCGTTTGCTTCCTTCAGGAGAGCGAGAGGAAAGCCTACAACCCCCGACCGTTCTGTAAGACCTACACCATGGACAAGCAGCCGCTCAACACCGGGGAGCAGAAGGACATGACGGAGTTCTTCACCGACCTCATCACCAAGATAGAGGAGATGTCTCAGGAGCTGGTAAAGTCTCACGGCTTCACACTGGTTATTCACTGTGATCAAGGCCTGGGGACCAGGAGCAGAGTGGTGGACAGGAAGTGAAATGCATGAAGGGATTAAAACCTGTATTGTTTACACATTTATGCACCTGTTCACGAATGCGTCTTATTTCTTCTCACAGAAGAATACAGTGAAGACTTTGTTTGGAGGCGTCATCACCAACAACGTGGTCTCTCTGGTGAGTTTGAGGATGTTTCATTTGAGTTGAGGAACATTCAACGTTTTCTCCAATACTTGTATTATTTAGGCCATTAATATTCTGATGACCCAAATCAGGCTTCAAGCACAACTCTTAGCTTTGATGTTATTTATCCTTTGCTGTACTTTATTTACCCTTTAAAGTATTTCTGACCATTATTTTTATTTTATAAAATAAGATTCTGACCCTGAGAGGTTTTGTCGTGCAGGACTGTGACCACGTCAGTCAGACGGCGGAGGAGTTTTACACCGTCAGATGTCAAGTGGCGGATATGAAGAACATCTACGTGAGTGTTCAAAGCACAAAGCTACCAGGACTTTGCTTTAGTGTCAAAGTGCTGGTGAGAGAAGCTGTGACCTTGTAACCGTGGTTTCAGGAGTCTCTGGATGAGGTGACCATCAAGGACACCCTGGAGGGGGACAACATGTACACCTGCTCGCAGTGCGGCAAGAAGGTCCGCGCCGAGAAAAGGTCCGTGCAGCTCGCTCCGTCCAAGTGGCCCAAAACCGCTTCGATCCCTTGACTCGATTCTCTCCCCCCCCCCCGCAGGGCGTGTTTCAAGAAGCTGCCCCGCATCCTGAGCTTCAACACCATGAGGTACACCTTCAACATGGTGACCATGATGAAGGAGAAGGTCAACACCCACTTCTCCTTCCCGCTGCGCCTCGACATGACGCCCTACACCGAGGACTTCCTCATGGGCAAAGGGGAGCGCAAGGAGGGTTCGTCCCGAGGAGGCCCGGCGCCGCGAGGATTCGAATGACGTCCCGAGTGGGCTTTTTTAAAAGCGTGTTTTTGTGGCGCCAGGTTTCCGCGAGGAGGGCGAGGCGAACGTCACGGAGAGCTACGAGTACGACCTCATCGGCGTGACGGTGCACACGGGCACGGCGGACGGCGGCCATTACTACAGCTTCATCCGCGACATCGTCAACCCGCACGCCTACAAGAACAACAAGTGGTGAGCGCGCGGAGCGGGCGGCGCCGGCGCCGGGGCTCCCCGGGGGGCTCGGCGGGCGCCTCACGCTAAAAGTGTCTCCTCTGGCAGGTACCTGTTCAACGACGCCGAGGTGAAGCCCTTCGACTCGGCCCAGCTGGCGTCCGAGTGCTTCGGGGGAGAAATGACGGTTCGGGACGGAAACGAAAAAACATTTTGTCCGTCGTCTTTTGAATATTTGCTGACCTCAGTTTTTTTTTTTTTTTTTTTTTCCAGACTAAAACCTACGACTCCGTCACGGACAAGTTCATGGACTTCTCCTTCGAGAAGGTGAGCGAGGTTTTCAGTGATGTCGTTCAGTGTCTGCTGATGGGGGCTCCGGGAGGTGATGACGCAGTGTTTGACCCCCCCCCCCCCCCCCACCCACAGACGCACAGTGCCTACATGCTCTTCTACAAGAGGGTGGAGCTGGAGGAGGAGAACAACGGGAAGGACTGCAGCTTCGACGTCTCTCCTGACCTTCTGGAGGTGACTCCTGAGTCGGAGCTGGAAACGAGCACCTTTCTCTCTGCGCGTCGCACTGTTTGAATGTTGCCGTCTGCTTCTCTTCCAGTGGATCTGGCACGATAACATGCAGTTCCTCCAGGACAAAAATATATTTGAACACACGTACTTTGGGTGGGTAGCCGACCCGTAGCCAGGCTCCTTCTGCACAGAGTGGCTCACTGACTGCCTCCACTAACGCTTGTGTGCACGGGTTCCTTCTCAGCTTCATGTGGCAGCTCTGCGGGAGCATCCCCAGCACGCTGCCCGACCCCAAAGCCGTCTCCCTCATGACGGCCAAGGTGAGCAACGTCACAAAAATGAAATAAAGAGTTGGAGCCAGTGAGCCGTTAACAATTCCCTTAGAGATATTAATGATATTACATCAGATCACCTCTCGGCATAGCGTGAGCCACATCGCACAGCTAACTATGCTAACAGAGCTAGCGGTGTTGGACTTCAAATGTTCTGCTCCGGTGGGACGGAGAGTTCCGTCAAATGTGCAGAATTTGTTGTGTGTTGTGTCTTAAGAGCTGAATTCACAAATAATGATCTGTTTCTCCACCCTGAACCTCTGCAGCTCAGCACCTCGTTCGTCCTCGAGACTTTCATTCACTCCAAGGAGAAGGTAACGCTCGCTGCCCGTCGCCTCGAGGACATTCCGGGGGGGGGGGGGGGTGTCCAGCCGCTGACGCACGTGTCTCCTTTTGTCTCCTCCAGCCCACCATGCTGCAGTGGATCGAGCTCCTCACCAAACAGTTCAACAACAGCCAGGCCGCCTGCGAGGTTCCCGCCGCCTCTTTGATTCTCGTTTCCCCTCCTCGGTGCACGTGGTGCTTTGTTTACGCCCCGCGTGGCGTCTGTTTGTGTTTCAGTGGTTTTTGGATCGAATGGCCGACGACAACTGGTGGCCGATGCAGATCCTCATCAAGTGCCCCAATCAGATCGTCAGACAAGTGAGTTCAACCCGATTTGTCAAAACGTTTCCTGACTCAACGGGCCGCCGCTGACCCGCTGTGCTTCTGTGCTCCAGATGTTCCAGAGGTTGTGTATTCATGTCATCCAGAGGCTCCGCCCGGTTCACGCCCACCTTTACCTGCAGCCCGGCATGGAGGACGGGTACGCTTCACTCACAAGAATAATCACTAATGCTTCTAAGTTTACCTCCCTGCAAATATTCTCCAAATCGTGTTTACATGTTTTTGCATTTTAATGTGTAACAATTTAAATTTGATCCCAACTCCCAAGATTTGTGCAGCACAATCAGACGTTGTTGTTGTTGTGTTTGTGACATCGGAGCCGCCTGTCACTCAGTGCCTCCGTCACCCTGCAGAGAGATTTGTGGCTCCACATCACTCACACACACACACACACACACACACACACACACACACACACACACACACACACACTTGAGAAGTGTTGGACCCGATCACGTGGATGACAGCAGGCTGCAATCATAAAGTGTCATTTCTCATTGAATTACTCGCCTCTGGAAGGTGATGAAGGTCCTCGGTGAATCTGGACCATCTGAAGCTCTGCAGCACCGACCGGTTGTTTTTGTGTGTCTCAGCTCTGACGACATGGACGGGCCGGTGGAGGACATCGGCAGCCGGTCCTGCGTGACGCGCTTCGTGAAGACGCTGCTGTCCATCATGGAGCACGGCGTCAAGCCGCACAGCAAACACCTGACGGAGTACTTCGCCTTCCTCTACGAGTTCGCCAAGATGGGGGAGGAGGAGGTCGGTTTGAGTCGCGGCGTAAATTGAGGGCTTTTATGAGGACCAACGCTCGTTGTTAAAACATCTGTTTGGATATTTTTCTGTACTTAATGTGATTTCTTATTCAAGTCATGCGTCATACATCATGTGTTTGTGTGCAGAGTCAGTTCCTGTTGTCACTACAAGCCATTTCCATCATGGTGCATTTCTACATGGGAACCAAAGGCCCCGAGAATGTAAGTTTAACGCTTTTATTCACTATTTTTCTTTCTTCATGTCTGAATGAAATGTGATAACTGAGTCTGATTGTTCATCGTGGCCTTTGTCCATCTCATTCCACATGTCCCATCCAGCCCCAGGTGGAGGTGCTGTCGGAGGAGGAGGGCGAGGAGGAGGACGAGGAGGAGGACATCTTGTCCCTGGCGGAGGAGAAGTATCGCCCTGCCGCTCTGGAGAAGATGATCGCCCTCATCGCGCTGCTGGTGGAGCAGTCTCGCTCCGAGAGGTACGCAGCAAGCGCCCCCTAAACGCATAAAATAAGCCCCGCCTCCGGATCTGAAACCTTTACTTCAAACGCGTTTGGACCAAGCGATCAGGTGTGTCCCCCCCCCCCCCCCCCTGTTGAAACGTTGAAGGATCTCCAGTCTTCTCCTCTTGGTCCCCTGCAGGCACCTGACTCTGTCGCAGAGCGACATGGCGGCGCTGACCGGAGGGAAGGGCTTCCCCTTCCTCTTCCAGCACATCAGGGACGGCATCAACATCAGGCAGACCTGCAACCTCATCTTCAGCCTGTGTCGCTATAACAACCGCCTGGCCGAGCACGTAGGTTTCCTGGCGGTGCCGCGGACGGGAGCGCGGTGGGTCGCCTTGTTCTGATCTCTCTTTCTCCTCCCCGACTGCAGATCGTGTCGATGCTCTTCACCTCCATCGCCAAGCTGACTCCGGAGGTGAGTCGGTGCGAAGTCGCGCCATCCGTCTGGTCTCCCTTTGTCCTGCCGTCATGCGACCTCCAATATCAGATGATGAGAAGATGTTTGTCTTTCCTCCATCAGGCGGCCAACCCTTTCTTCAAGCTGCTGACGATGTTGATGGAGTTTGCGGGCGGGCCTCCTGGGATGCCCTCCTTCGCCTCCTACATCCTCCAGAGGATCTGGGAGGTAAAACGCAGGCTTCCCTCAAGTACATTTCACTTCATCAACGCAAGTCCACAATGAAGCCGCATTGTTTGATGAAATAAAGACTTTATGAAAAAAAACAGTTTAAAACATTACCACCATCAAACATTCCTCTCTATTTAAGCACCCGATCAGAGGGCAGATTAAGCATGAAAGTGCAAATAAAGTTGTTTTCCCAAATTCTGAGCATCAACATGTGTGTGCGTGTGTGTGTGTGTGTGTGCGTGTGTGCGTGTCAGGTGATCGAGTACAACCCGTCCCAGTGTCTGGACTGGTTGGCTGTGCAGACTCCCAGGAACAAACTGGCCCACAGCTGGGTGCTGCAGAACATGGAGAACTGGGTGGAGCGTTTCCTGCTGGCTCACAACTACCCCCGAGTCCGCACATGTAAGAGCCTCGCCATCCCCCAGAATGCACTGCTGCTGAGTTTTATTTTTTACAAGTAGGATTAACCTCAGATAAATATGGTGCTTATGAGAACAAGTGTGCAAATTCACCTCAGTTTGTTTTATGAATATTTTATTTAGTTTTTTTTCGTTGCTAAGTGACTGCTTGGTAAAACCCACAATGCACTCTGGTCCGTTCTGGGTTACGCCCGGTTTTTGTGAACTGAACCAACACTTTGCCACCAACGTCCACTTGGAATCGAGGTGGAACTGATTTTGACTTCGGGGGTCAAAGGTCACGGTGACCGTACAAAACCATTTAAGCTAGAATTGCAAAGTTTTTATGCCAATAAAGAGTTTTTCACACAATGTTATGTTAGAATTCCAGTTTATTTTTAATATAATATTAAAAATGACGAATCTCTGTACATCGAAGATTAAATCATCACTTTGACACGATGCCCGAGTTCGTATTCCTCGATTAGAAGGAATCAATGAAGCGATAGTTGATCAATAATCATCCCACTGACGTCTCCCCCCTTCCAGCGGCGGCCTACCTCCTCGTCTCCCTCATCCCCAGCAACTCCTTCCGCCAGATGTTCCGCTCCACCCGCTCCCTCCACCTGCCGACCCGCGAGCTGCCGCTGTCGCCCGACACCACCGTGGTCCTCCACCAGGTGTACAACCTGCTGCTCGGGCTGCTGGGACGCGCCAAGCTGTACGTGGACGCCAGCGTGCACGGCACCACCAAGCTGGTCCAGTACTTCAGCTTCATGACCTACTGCCTCATCTCCAAGACGGAGAAGCTCATGTTCTCCGGGTACTTCATGGACCTCTGGAACCTCTTCCAGGTACCATCAGCCTCCTGCTTGATCTGCTCCTCCAGATTAAAGAAGCAGGATTTTGTTGTTTGTAGATTCATTTTTTCAGGTTAAACTTTATTGGGGATCTTCCTCAAAAATACAATACTTTTTTATTTTCATCAAGGGAAGAAAACGGTACTTTATTTTAAATCCTTTATCATGTATTTAGTACATCGCTGATGTTTTTCCTCATTAAATATGGGTGAACAGAAAAGACGTGCAAGACTTAAAATAAAAGTAGTAAATTCCCTACGGGGGAGTATTAAATTAAAGTGGTGCTTTTGCGTAGCGCTCCATCGTAGAGCTGGTCCTCATCCATCCGGGTTGATTCCTCCACCCGTCTCTCTCCCTCTCCGCCCTCAGCCCAAGCTGTCGGAGCCGGCCATCGCCACCAACCACAACAAGCAGGCGCTGCTCTCCTTCTGGTACAACATGTGCGTGGAGTGCCCGGAGAACGTGCGCCTGGTGGTGCAGAACCCCGTGGTGACCAAGAACATCGCCTTCAACTACATCCTGGCCGACCACGACGACCAGGAGGTGGTGCTCTTCAACCGCGGCATGCTGCCCGCCTACTACGGCATCCTGCGCATGTGCTGCGAGCAGTCGCCCGCCTTCACGCGCCAGCTGGCCTCGCACCAGAACATCCAGTGGGCCTTCAAGAACCTGACGCCGCACGCCAGCCAGTACCCGGGGGTGAGTGTGACCTCCGACCCCCTCTGTCAACGTCTCATTGAGTCACTTTATTTCATTTGGATGATTTTGTTTATTTTCCAAAGGTTTCAAGGCGTGACGTAAACAAGAACAAACATTATGAATTCTATTCAACTTTCACTCAAATAATAATTGATATACATCACCTTCATTAATGAGTAAGTCTCTGGGGCTTAGAGTATTTTCCAGATGTGCTGCACACATGCACCAATAAAAGTGTGAGTGATTGAGAGCTGAAATATTTAGTTTTGAATGTGGAGAACCACAGTGAGGTTAAAGTGTGTGTGTGTGTGTGTTGCAGGCGGTGGAGGAGCTCTTCAACCTGATGCAGCTGTTCGTGGCGCAGCGCGCCGACATGAGAGAAGAAGAGCTGGAGGACGTCAAACAGTTCAAGAAAACCACCATCAGCTGCTACCTGCGCTGCCTGGACGGCCGGTCCTGCTGGACCACGCTCATCAGGTGAGGACACACACACACACACACACACACACTGTGAACATGTGCACTGACCCGTGGCTCTGCTGCTCCTCTCAGTGCCTTCAGGGTTCTGCTGGAGAACGACGAGGACCGACTGCTGGTGGTCTTCAACAGGGGACTGGTCCTCATGACCGAGGTAGGACCCCCCAAAGCATCTCTGGACGCAAGAAATCATCTCAAACCTTCTCAGCAAAATAAAATGAGACATTTATTTAAGATGGATGATATAATACATTATTTTTTTTTTTTAAGTTGCTCAGGTTCAAGAACAGAAGTCGTAGAGATAGTGAAGTCCCGTTTGTGATAATTGGTTTTTTTTGAGGAGATGATAAAGTTTGGTTGTTGGTGTCGTGGATGGTGATGGTGATGGTGATGATGGTGATGATGATGATGGTGATGATGGTGGTGATGATGATGATGATGATGATGGTGAGGCTCTGGCTCTGCTCTCTCCAGTCCTTCAACACGCTGCACATGATGTACCACGAGGCCACGGCGTGCCACGTCACCGGAGACCTGGTGGAGCTGCTCTCCATCTTCCTCTCCGTCCTCAAGGCCACGCGGCCGTACCTGCAGCGCAAAGGTCTCCCTCAACAGAGACTCTGACTCCAGACTTGTGTGTGAGCCGTGTTCTCCTCGCTGTGCTGAGCACATGTTTGTGTGTGTGTTGTCATCCAGATGTGAAGCAGGCTCTGATCCAGTGGCAGGAGAGGATCGACTTTGCCCACAAGCTGCTCACACTCCTCAACTCCTACAGCCCCCCCGAGCTCCGCAACGCCTGCCTGGGTAACACACACACACACACACACGCACGCACACACGCACACACACACGCACACACACACACACACACACACACGCTTTAGTTTTTATGAAGATGTGTTTTAATGTAAATAATTATAATTGGCGTTTCTGACTATTTTCATTGGTTACGGAGTCCTTCTTTGAAGCATTTCTTGCTCTAATGTCGGGGCTCTTTGCTCTGGTCCCTGCAGACGTCCTGAAGGAACTCGTCCTGCTGAGTCCTCACGACTTCCTGCACACGCTGGTTCCCTTCCTGCAGCACAACCACTGCACCTACCACCACAGCAACATCCCCAGTGAGTCTCCGCCTCCTCGGGGCTTAGAAGAAGCATTTCATCCGCTTCCAACCTCATTTCAATGTGCTGGTCCACAGTGTCCTTCGGTCCTTACCTGCCCTGCAGAGAGAACATGAAGCTGATGGGAGCCAAGAACAACATCCGACCTCCGAGGCCGGAGCTCAACATGTGTCTGCTGCCGTCCATGGTGGAGAGCAGCAAGGTGGGATCAGCTGACCCTCACCTGCCTCCTCTCACCTGCAGGAGCCCGATGCTTGGTGGTAAACCCTGTGTGTGTGTGTGTGTGTGTGTGTGTCTCTCAGGGTAAAGACGAGGTGTACGACCGGATGCTGCTGGATTACTTCCTGTCCTACCACCAGTTCAGCCACCTGCTGTGTCGCGTCGCCATCAACTGCGAGAAATTCACGGACACGCTGGTCAAACTGAGTACGTGTGACTCGCTGGTAAACACACACACACACACACACACACACCTGGGTGTAAGGTATTCACACCTGCCCTCTGTCCCTCAGGTGTGCTGATAGCGTACGAGGGGCTCCCTCTTCACCTCGCCATCTTCCCCAAACTGTGGACGGAGCTCTGTCAGTCTCAGGTTGGTCCCTCTTTGAACCCACCAGGCGAATGATGTGGTGGGGTCACTCGTGTGGTTTCCCCCCCCCCGCGCTGATGGAGTTTTCCCTCGTTGCTCCTCCAGTCCGTTCTGGCTAAAACGTGCGTGAAGCTGCTCTGCGAGGATCCGGTCTTCAGCGAGTACATCAAGTGCATCCTGATGGACGAGAGGACGTTCCTCAACAACAACGTGGCCTACTCCTTCCTCACCTGCTTCCTGCACAAGGTACCTAAATAAAGCTGTAAACACCCACGTTTCTGTGGAAGTTATTTTATTTGATCATTTAAACATATTTAGCATCGTTAATTAGTGCTGTTTCCATCTAATTCATGACTTTAAGCACCAGTGTAGAATTTAGGGGGATTTGTTGTCTGTTTGACTCTAAATGGGGGGAATAAATCAAGACAAAGACCAGAGGAGTCGCCCCCTTGTGGTCACTACAGAGAATGCAGGTCTTAAGATCAGCCTCTCGTGTCTGATCTTCATATTGCAACAATAACCTGCCTGTCCAGAGGTGGTCACCATAGCAACGTGTGTGTGGCGCTCCCAGGTCCAGGTGCTGTCCGGCCCCAGCTGCTCCAACCTGATCGGCGTCCTGGTGACCAACCTGCTGAGCGAGCAGAGCAGCCTGCAGCCCGAGCTGGCGGCTCACCGGCCGGAGCTCAGCAAGACCAGCGGCCTGCTGAACGGGGTACGCACGCCGCCACGGGACGCCACTTCCTGTTCCACCCCCCAGGACTCACTGCCTCTCTCTCTCTCTGCTCATCAGGACCTCAGGGCCTTGCTGCTGCTGCTGTCCGTCCAGCCCCCCCACACCGTGGACCCGGCGCTCTGCCCGGCCCTGCAGGAGCTGCTGGCTCGCTGCCGCGTGTGCGTCCAGCGGCGCAGCGCCCTGGAGCTGGAGGCCAAGGACCAGAAGGCCAAAGGTAACGGCGCCCGCATGCACAAATGTATGCATACATTTTGATGACATCACAGATTCTTTATTAATGTGTGTGTGTGTGTGGGGGGGTCAGCTGAGGACGAGGGGGCGACCCCGGTGAAGCGGCGGCGGGTGAGCAGCGACGACGACAGAGCCGGCGAAGCGGTGGCGGCGGCGCTCTGCGTGGCCTCCACCTCGTCCTCCTCGGCTTCGTCCCTCCCGCCCTGCGGCGAGCCGAAGCCCGACCACCAGGAGGCGCTGACGCCCGCCAGCACCTCCGACACGGAGACGCGAGACTCCTCATCGCTGATCGACCCGGGAACCGAGCAGGACCCGCCCTCTCCTGACCCCCCCCGAAACCTGGACTCCTCCCCCAAAGAGGAGAAAATGGAGGCGTCTTCCTCCTCCTCCTCCTCCTCCTCGTTCTCCTCCTCGTCTTCCCTGCTGCAGGAGGCGGGCGAGGGCTTCGCGCAGGGGGAGGAGCCTGAGCCGCTGGGACACGCGATGGCAGGTGGGGAGGAGGGGGAGGAGCTGCGGGAGGGGAGGAGGGGTGAGGTGACGTCGGAGGAGGTGAAGGATGAGAAAGGGGCGGGCTCTAAGAGCAGCAGCAGCTCGGCCCCGCCCCCCTCAGAGGACGCTGCCTTCCCATCGCCTTCTGGGCTGGTGGGGGAGGGGCCAGAGGGCTGCAGTGGCCACGCCTCCTCCTCGCAGGCGATCCCAAGCGCCACCCCCCCACCTGACATGCTGGACATGCTCTACAGGACGGTGGAAGCCACCATCGCCATAGTTACCAAACTGTCGGTTAAGGGCCCGCCCCCTTCATGACATCATCAACTCACAGCCGCCATGAGATCTTTTGTTTTTGTCCTGGTTGGAGATCAGAATTCTTCTTCTGCTGTTTGTGTGCTGCTGTCCTTCTGCTGATGTTCAGTCGGTTGGTTCTTCAGCTCGCCCCCCCCCCCCCCCCCCCCTCAGACCACTAAAGAAGACGAGCAGAGAGTCGTACAAGCTACAGCACATTTCTTTCAAAGGGCGAAAAAAGGCCGTTTTTTGTTTTTATTTGTGTGTTTTATACTGATTTGAATTAGTTTTTATTTGTTTGAGGTTTGCTGTAACGGGGAAAGCTTTACAGAACTTTGGTCCGTATGTAATTTAATTTTATTGCATTTTTACTGTGTATAAAAATGGTCGTCCTCGGTGCCAGTTTTGTACTTATTGAACAAGGCTGAAGAAAGTTGCCTTGACTTCTTCTGTGGTTTAAATATCCAGAAACTAAGTTTACCTGTAAATTAAGAGAACCACAAGAAACTTGATTCTGTAAAGAATCCTCTCTAGTCATTGCCTGAAGGTGTATATGAAATCTATATATAGATCTATATATATAAATATCTTTATATATATATGAATATATAAAAGCGGTGCTTTATTTGACTGGTTGTAATAAAGCCCCCCCCATGTTGGACCAGCTGGAGCTTTTTTTTTCTTTACTGAAGTACATTCCATAATCTCTTGTTTACTTTTGCTTCTTCTGCTGTGTTCTGATTTTATTTTACTAGAGAATAAATGAATAAAAGCAGTTTTAATATGAAGAATGATGCGCTGAAGTCGTGTGGAGCTGTGAAGTTCTTTTTCTTTTCTTCCTTCAAACGGATGTTTGTAAAATGGTTTTTAGGAGACGTACGGAAAGTCAAAAGGATCAAAAAGCTTCATTTGAACGTAAGTAAAGGACCATTTTATTATTTAATCGAGTTACAATTATGGACCTTTTTATTTTGCATTATTCTGTCCCTATTTTATGGCATTTTATGACATACTTAACCATCCTCCTTTTGACGCGATACAATTTCATTTTGCAGACATAGAATACTATTATGACTAGTTACACAGTGGCTTTTAACAATGGATCTAATTGAAATGACATGTTCTACTAAGAAGTTCATCTCCAATGAATGACAGTGAACCCTCACCGTTCTCTTACTACCTGTTTCTTCATCTCCTGCCTCGATTTCATCCTTCTCTGTTGCTTCATTCTCTGTTGGTCTTTCATTTGCTCCTCTTTGCTCTTCTCCACTCTTTGGTCCTCTCACCAGCCTCCTCCCTCTTTCTTCTCTCTCTATTGGACCTCCTGGGGCTTCTCCTCTCTCTGTGCTCTCTGACTTGTGGGGCTGAGGACACCAGTTATGGAGCCTACCGACTCCACTGAGAAGGTGAAGGAACACTCGTGTACCTTTGTCACCATGAAGGGTTTGATTCCCATTGAGATCAGACTTGTTTTCAGATAATCCATGTTTCCAGTGTATTTGGCTTACAGGGTGTTGTACACCTTTCATGACCTAAATAAGGTGAGGATGAAGTATATTTACATGGAAGCAGGGAGGCTGCTTGTTACCTGCATCCTCGTCTTTGAAAGCACGTTATTAACAGTGTTAAAATACATTTTACTTCTGTCCTTTGTGCTTTAATCACATGAAGAAAGACAGAAAAGATGGTGATCAGTATTTGTTAAAGGCAATTTATTGCATTTCAATTAAATCATGGACACAAGTACCAACACAGGTATAATTAAAGCATCATGAATATTCTGCTAAGAGCCACTGGTTCTGTTGTTTAAGGCAAGTTTATCTATGAAACACATTTCAGCAACAATGAAAATCAAAGTTCTCCACCGATACAAGTCATAAAAAAGAACATTTAAAATAAGAACAGCGATTGAAGAGCAAAGAGAATGAAATAAAAAGACCTCAGATAATAACTGGTGGTTCTGAAGGGAAATATGTCCACTTGTTCCTGTCTCCGTCCAGGTGAGTCTCCCTCTGGTTCCACTGCATCTGAAGAAGATCACATGACGTTATTCCTCAGAAATGGAAGCAGGAAGTAGTTTTGAGTTGCAGCAGACTGACACCTGGCTGACCTTCACACCTGGTCTTCCTGCTCCTCTGGGTCTTCTCTCTGTGCTGAGAGGTTCTCATACTCAGGATGAAGGTCCATCTGATGGAGAGAACATGAGAGTCAAAGACCTCAGAGAAGCAGTTCAGATACAAGCGACCCTCGGTTAAGCCCCTCCCCCAACGCACACTGTGCATTCCTACGTTAGCAACCGTAACCAAGGACAAGAGGACTGAGTTTAGAGGGTTGATGTCAGTTATGGATTAAACATTGTGGAAGACTTCACTCACAGCTGAATCCATCAAAGAAAGAAATGTGCTGAATAAATATTGGTGGTTCAAAAGGAGAAAGATGTCAGTGATCAAGTTACTAATCAATTATCTTCATGACTTAATAACAACAGACGATGTCCCTTTGGTGGGTTCTGTCTCTGAGGACAAATGTCTCACCTCCACAGCCTCTCTGGGCTCATGTGGTTCAGTGGTGGAGCTCACAGCTTTCTTCTTCCTGCATTCAATCATAAAACACACAAATACACAAATACATTCAACATTTATCTGAACTAGTAGTGAGTAAAAGCTCAGTGAGGATGAGTTCTAGATGTTTCACCTCATCCACAGACAGAAGACAAGCAGAATCATCGGATTCAGAACCAGCAGAGTCCACCTGGTGATGTTTATTATCATTGTTGTTGTATCTCCACCTGGAGACACACAGTTATTAGACAAACAGCACGTTACCCCATCAGAAGGATTTGATCCATGAATAAAGGTGCAGGGAGATGTTTGTTAGTCACATGATTCATGTCATGGAGAAACTCACCTGAAGAAGTAATCTGAAGTAAGGTGGAGGTACTACGTCCCATCTCGTTCTGGGCTTCACAGTAATAATTCCCACTGTGTTCAGCTCTGAAGTCAGTGATGGTGAACATCTGTCCTGATGCTCGTGGTGAGTCTTCATGCTCCTTGTACCAGGTGTAGTTAGCTGCTGGGTTAGCATCAGTGCTACAGGTCAGATTCACTGAATCACCCTCCATCATCTCAGCAGAGGGACTCACTGACACAGAGGGACGCTGTGGACCATCTGGAGGAGACATGAATAAACACACTAAGAGGTTAGAAGATGTCAGTGTAGATAGTTGATCCTTTGAATGAATACTTGTGTGTCTTTCTCTATTCTTCATCACAGCAGGTGTCACAGGTGAGACTCCTGCTGGTGTAAAGTGACAATAAGCAGCCTTTAATCCTTTGTAATGTTCATATCTCCACACATTCTTCTCTTTAGATGCTGCTTGTGTCCTTAGCTGAGTCTGTCCTCTCACTTCTAGTTGTTGGAGGAGTTCTTGATGGTTTCCTCCACCCAGCTGACACATCACTTCTACTTCTGTTCTGGAAGAATTCACTTGAGTCTTTATGAACATCATATTATTCTGTCTGGTAATAGTTTATATTTGAGTTTTTATTAATAACAGAATGACATCAATAAGCAGCTTTGTGTACTTTAACATTTAGACTCCAGTGTGTTTACTATGGAGGACTAAAAGTGCCACAATTAAATAAATAAATACACAATCAAATAATTACATAAATGTGTCATTTATTAATTAAAATTGGAATTAAATACATAAATGTGTACTTGAATGTGTCATTAATTAATTAAAATACAGATTCATTTAATGTAAAATACATATATAACTATTTCACTATTTACATTTACATTTCATGATCCTGCGTTGCAGCGCTTCATGAATTACTTAAAACTGTCAAACTGACCCATCAAAGTCAGTGGGCGGGGCTAACGCGAATCTAGTCTGATCCATTGCTTTGGTCTGAAGTAGAGTACCTGGATTGAAACATGGAGGATCTCCGTGAACTTTCCAGGGAGTTGGTGAGAGACATTTTAAACTTAGCAGAGGATGTAGAAGCAGGACCTGCTGAATCAGAGCATGTAGCTAGTAAAGCAGAGGAACTTATTGAAGTTGTTGGAGTCATTTCCGCACTTTCCGACGAAGATATCGACCACAGAGTGATCTGTAGCGATGTTCGGAGTGTCAAAAAGGACTATCAAGAGGCGCATGCAACAATACAGTTTAAGGTATTTACACTAAATTCATAAAGTTTCTGTTTATGAATTGCTGCTCTCATACACTCTGAAAGAATATGGCGTTTAAGGTAACATTACTTGATGTTGTGTTTTTTTTTGTTTCTACAGAAAAACCGATCTCTATTCAGCTGTGAATGATGAGGAGTTGGACCATATTGTAAGTGAAATTCACAGAAGTCATCCAAACACCGGCTACAAGCTAATGCGTGGTCACCTGAATGCAAGAGGTGTGCGTGTTCCAAGTGAGTATAATAATATGGGCATTATTTAAATGTATTTTTAATTTGGAGCTCTGCCCTTTTGAAAGGTGAAGGAAGCCTGCTTAAAGACATCGCCTCTGAGATGTAGAATGTGTATAATAGGAGAGAAACGCATTTCACACAAGAAACACAATATCTGACAGTAATATTCTGAGCTGTCCGGATGTTCCTCTCCTCAGTCTCAAGACTGCAAGAGTCTTTACGCAGAGTAGATGCAGAGGGAGTCCACATGAGACGTCTGAGGCTGCGTGTATTAAGGCGACGGCAGTATTTTGTTCCTGGCCCAAACTCTTTGTGGCATATAGATGGCCACCATAAGCTCATCAGGTAAGTGATATTAGCAGATAAACAATGCATCGTTCTAGATGTTTCATTACAATTTTATTTACAATAAAGTATCTTTTCATGTGTTTGCAACAGGTGGAGATTTGTTGTCCACGGTGGGGTGGATGGATTCAGTCGTTTAGTGGTCTACCTGACTGGCTGGCAATAACAGAGCTCATACGGTCTTACAGAGCTTTATCGCCGCTGTTGAGCAGTATGGGCTGCCATCAAGGGTACGGTCTGATAAAGGGGGGGAGAATGCAGATGTAGCAGAATTCATGATCAGAAGCAGAGGTACCGACAGGAATTCACACATCACAGGCAGAAGTGTCCACAATCAGCGGTAAAGAAATGTGTTTGGCAACTAGGCTCACACAACTAACATACGTCACATAAATTAACAATTTGTCAATTTTATCCTAAACACAGAATAGAGAGGATGTGGAGAGATGTTTATGAACATGCCCTGGACCTCTTCTATCAGATCTTTACTTCATTGGAAGATCAGGGAACACTGAATCCAGACAATGAAGTCCATCTTTTCGCTCTGCACCGGATTTTCCTTCCACTGGTCCAGCAAAGCCTAGACTCTTTTCGCGACGCTTGGAACTTTCACGGTCTGAGAACTGAAAGGAATCAGTCACCACAGCAACTCTGGAGAAGATACAGAGAGCAAGGCCCTGAGGAGGATCCTACTGAGGTTAACAATCAACTTTAAACACGTTTTAAAAGTGTTTCCCCAAAGGAATTATGGGAGGAATTTTTTTTTTTGATAAATGTGGTACTTTAAAATGGAGCATTTACTATAGATTATTGTCTTTAGAATCTCCCAAGCTTTTAAAGATCAACCTGTGAGCTGTAGTTTCTACAGTGCATACTACAGCTGTATTATTTTACAAAGCTGATTTTAATAACTAACAATTTCTCACTGACTTGGTGACCAAAAATAACAATCTTGCATAAGGACATGTCAAACTATTTTTAAGCACAAGTTTGATTATGCTTGTCATCTATTCAGATTTCTGAAGAGTATGGGATCGACTGGAACGGACCTCACGGCCTTCATGGAGGCACTGTATCAGTCCCTGAGGTTCAGCTGGCCCGTGAGCTCTCAGATGAAGAGGTTGCAATTTTGCCAGCTCCAGGAGTTTCTGTTACTGATGCGCTTAGATTATATGTAGAGACTGTGGAAGTGTTATCAAGAATCTTAGACTGATGTCCAAGCCATGTTTTTATTTGTTGTGTTAGAACCAGCAGTCAAAAACTGAAAGTTTGCTTTCCTTTTAAAAGAAATATATATGCAGAATAAAAAAAATGAATAACAAAAGGTCAACTACTGCACAGTGTGTTAATCTAAGTTTTCAAAGACTCTGAACAGTGTAGGCATTGACATTAGGGCTGGGCAATATGGAGAAAATCAAATATCACAATATTTTTGACCAAACACCTCAATGACGATATTGTATGGTTGACAATTGATTCAGTCACAAAATATCTTCCACCTTTAAATTTCTGATAAATAACCATCATAATGTGGATATAATGACTAAGTGGTTAAAGGCAAATACTAGAACAGTCTGGTAAATTCAGAAAATTACACTTTACTGTAATGCAGCCTTTGAAACCAGGAAAAGACTGAACTTACCATGTAACATTACATGTCAAAATTACGATAGATATAATATTGAAATATTACCCAGCCCTAATTGACATCTGTCTGAACAAACTTAAACCAGCCCAAATCCAGTACTTTTTATAGCAGCGACAAGTGCTTTCTCAAAGTCCATGTAGATTTTGAAATGAGCTGGCAGCTTTAGGGTTTCAAAGCATGTGGAGGACGTAGGAAGGGTTCCCCCAGAAATCTCCACTATCAATTCAGGAGGAAGCATCTCCCAGCCAACCCAGAATGTCAGCAGCTGGGCCAGGGTACCTGATGAAGCTAAAAGTCATACAATGGATTGAACACATTTAGTTCAACTTAATTTCATATCTATCCATGAGACAGAAGCATTTGTAAAAAGAGAAATAAGGTTTATACCTGTTTCAATGAACATCCTTAAAAAGCCAGTGATGCGGCAGGTGGTGTCCAAGTCAAAGTCTTCATCATCACTGTCCTCAACTGGCCATGTGATTTTTTCTAGGAGCATCTTAAAGAAAAGAAAAATTGTAATTTAAAAAAAGGGAGAACTTATTTTTTTGGTGAAGGACTATGCAGATCACATTTTTGGAAAATGGAAAAATAGCCAGCTCAGTCATTGAAAATAGACGTAAAATTCATCAAGTTAAGTCACAAATATAACTAAATTACTGACTTACCTGGGGTGTGAACTGCATTTCAGCCATTTTGGGGAAAAGAAGTGGGACAACATCTGGCCTAGATGTCAGCAGGGGCCATACCATCACATCTTTCAGTCCCTTTCTCAACTGTTTAATTTGGCGCATGGTCCTCCCAACGACCTAAGAGACAGACCGACCCATATTACAGCCCAAATCCTTAACCCAAATTTGTTGACAAAGTAGAAAAAATGTTAATAAAAGCACAATAAAGTGCCTTAAAAAATCCATTTAAACTCTAGTACTTAAACTCTTGTGTTAACATTAACAAGTCAGGGTTCAGAATACATTCCATAATTTCAACAAGTACAGCAATGGATTCTGTCACCAGCAGGAACTCACTGCATGGAGTAGAAGTTTATTATGTAGCCATCTCCGATTTGTTTTGGTGACTGCCGGAAGATCCCAAGACATGGAAAGATCTGAAACTGTGTCTTTCTGTTCCGGTGTAAGTTCTTCATGTTCAAGCTAGAATAAGGACCATACCATGTATTATATCAGCCCAAGCAATATTTTTTTTACATGGCAAAGTTTTTTTAGGTTACATACCAGTTCTATGATGCTCCTGATGTGCAGATCAGGACAGTCTTTAACAACAACAGTAGCCATTTCAGGGTCCCCATTGAAGAGTACATGAATTACAGCAGGACTTAATCCTGTGACATGGGGACCGTCATGCAGAAAGGTGTGGGCCAACATCCTTCCTGCAACCCGGAAGAGGTTGCTTTCAATAAGTGCCTCTGATGCTGCTGGAACAAGATGGTCAGGTTCACCCTCAAATAGCAGTGTTCGGCCCATTCCTCCTGTAAAGTACCAAGAGAGCAAGGAATAAAGTCACCACAATTAACCTCTTAAATACATAAAATTACATCATACTAGTGCAGTGCCCGTTGAAAATGTGCCTGTTTGGAACGGGCGATTACTTGGCCTGTGTTATTGCTGCTTGTAGAATTCACTTAAACCAAATTGTAGCCTACTCCAAAATGACCCCAAACTACTACAAATGCAACCCCCCTGTATACCCCACTACCGATTTACCTGACACAAAACATTGCCCACCGACCCTCCGCTAAACAACACATATCTGCGTTCATCAACCACCAGAACGTGTGCGTGTACTTACCAAGATCTAGACTGAATCCAAACTGGAGTTTGGATATGATTGTTGTCATAAAGTACCGCATCACTCCCTCTCCGATAGCAACATCACCTGAAATTAAATACTGATAATAACACAGTGGAAAAAAGTGGCCGACAAATACAGGTAACTGAATTAGCTAACATTTAACAAACAAGGGAGAAAAATAGTCAAAATTCTATTGGCTGTAATTCTAGAACAGCATCCTTAATATTGATTATTCCAGATAAGAGTATATTGTGCACAATATTCACATACATAACATTTTTTATCAATTATATAATTTTGTGCATTTCATTGTCCCATTTTCCAATGGGACAATTCCATATATGCTACTTGAGTGGTATAAACTGTACTGATGTATTTATATTATAAACTTTATATTACTTACCAACCAGAGTACAATGAAGTGGACATGCCCATTCTTGCTGCTGTTTATAGAATAAGAGAAGCTCCCGTTCCCGGTCCTCTTCAGACTCCCTTACATCCATCTTCATTCTAAGTGGTTTCCCAGTTGCATGTTCCCTTAGCAGATTCTCTTTGAAAACTTTGGCAGCTTGAGTGGGTTCTTTAATAAGCTTCCATTCTAAACAAAAGACAACAAAGTTATCTATTCCAGAGACATATGAGTTGGCATGTTACCTGCATACACAGATACCCTCTCACTCTACAGAACAGGAGATCAGTTTTATCACTGATAAAACGCGAGACCCAACAGCTTACAAATCTGTCACAACGCTGAGTTGACATAAAAAGGCATTCAACAAAAACTAAATATTAGAAAAATAGAAAAACCCAGGTGCATGTTATTAATTGCCTGTAACTGTATTATCTTATCCAATTATATCTTACAAGTGTTATCTTTCTATTGACTTTTCAGTTACACACAATCTTATAGCAACACTATTGTGATGACACATACCACTGTCTGTTTCTTTGTGATCCAACTCCTCGTTAACAATCACTGCTGGTACTACTGCACTCTCGGCTGATGTTTCAGACCTCTCTGGAACACTCTCACTGACTAGGGCGGTCTCACTATCATTTTCTTCCCTTTGTTCTCCCTCTTGTTCTCTTTCTGATTCCTGCATGGGTGTCCTTGAAGTGAATACAATTGAAATGATGGTCATACTCACTTATTTGTGTGCACAACACTCCAAGAGGACATATTCCCTAAGAAAATGAATATGCTACCCTTGCATTGCTTTAGGAAGTACATACCCATTGCAGCTCAATCTGTGCAGCTTCATCTCTGAAAAGGGAACTTCCTTCCGACAAGTGATGCAGGGGATGACTGGACCAGAGGCAGGACGTGAGCTCTCCTAACAACAACAAATGGCTTTTAATTAATGATTAAAAGTCACCAGTAATCTTTGTTTTGATTATGTATTAAACTAGGTCTCTGTAAATTTATGTACACAATCTAAGGATAGATCCTGTTGAAGTGGACGTATGTAGATGGTAGCCTGTCCAATCATCGTCGATGGATCTTTCAGATAGGCAAGGGTGTATCCAGTGCTGGGACACTGAAGCAATGCAAGATTTCGACTGCGAGTCGATCCTACAAGTTTTAGAAATTCAAAGCCTCCACCTTGTTGGAGCTTCGGAAACACTTCCATCAGTTTATTTGTTATAACCATGGGATCGTGGTCATTCCCTGGAGAAAACAAAACAAAATCATAACTCACCTCACCTTAAATTAAGCAAATAAGCCTGTGATAACTATTATTCACACTATTAAAATCAATTACGTTTACATAAATGCAAATAATTTCAACGAACAGTACACACATTTTTTAGTTTTGGTAAATCCATAGTTCGCACTGACCTGAAAATGTTACTTTTTGCTCTCCAAGTCCTGAAGTAAGAAGTTCAGCTTTAAACAGTACGCTTGGAATTTTATCCGCATTGTGGTCAGCCAAACAACAGACGGTGTGTGTGTAGCTTCTTCGGCAAACTTGGACTTGTGCTGGTCGTCTCGTCATATTCCTTCTGGCTCCAATGTTATATGGCGCAAAGAGCCTTGCTACCTCCGCTGTAACACAGAAAAACGTCACCACTCAATGGTCACCAGTCAGCTAAAACAGCCTCTACTTCTATCTTGGGATGCTCAAACCAGCTAACACCATTAGCGAACTAGCTCGTTTTAAGCTCCCCCAATTAACAATGAACGTGTCACGCACGAAACATCATAATACCACATACAAATTCATTTTCGAGGCGATCTAATTTAACCCACACGTGTGTCCCGAATCATTAATTAGTAGCACACCTGGCTAACATGAAATTACTTAGCTTACCTTGGACAGGTGTACGTGATTGAGCGGCCGGTATCTGCTGTGACGGAGCCGCCGGAGCCGTTGGACTTCTGCGCAGAGCTTCCTCAATCAAATTCGCTGCTTCTCTCAGCAGCTCTGGGCAACTTTTTGACATTTTGTCCTGCACGGCGTCTCAACATTGGGGCTAGCAGGACCGCGTAATCGCCTTTATTTTTAGCCGTTGCAATGAAAGTTCTGTTTAACAGCGTATCCAAACCAACGTAGAGGTGAATAGCGCCACCAAGTGTATTGGAATGTGTTCAGTAGCTCTGCATCAATCCAGTATCTCGAATTGATTTGTCTTGACTTGATGCACAGGGTAACCAATCAGGCGTTAGGTTCCGCCTACCAACTTTTGATGGGTCAATTTGACAGTTTTAAGTAATTCATGAAGCGCTGCAACGCAGGCCCATGAAATGTAAATGTAAATAGTAAAATAGTTATATATGCATTTTACATACAATGAATCAGTATTTTAATTAATTAATGACACATTTAATTACACTTTTATGTATTTAATTCTAATTTTAATTAATTAATGACACATTTAAGTAATTATTTAATGGTGTTTTTATTTATTTCATTGTGGCCCTTTTAGTCCTCCATAGTTTACAGCTGTGATTAGAATCATATTGTTGTGTCAGTGTGTGAGTGACACTTCTACACGTAGACTGCAGGGGCCGGGGATTGAACCCGTGACCCTCTGGTCAGTGGACCACGGCTCCACCTCCTGAGGAATGTGGTGCTTCATCTTTTTGATGCCTCTAGTTTACATGCAGCGGTCTGGTGTCTCCATATGAAATGTTGTTGAAGCTCCACAGGCCAACACACTGGAGTCAACTTACACACTGCAGGAGAACGTTGACTAGAAGATCCACTTAAATCACAGGAATATCTGTCTGTAGAACCAGAGGAGACTAGAAGAGAAGATCCTGTCTGGATGTACTTTTCATTCTTGAACCAGTGGTATCCAGGATGATGAGACAGATCACAGCTGCTGTGACACCTCAGCTCCAACCTGGTAGAATTTGATCTGCTCACCTGCACCTGGAGACCTGAACCTGTGAATATTATTTATTAAACTGTCAACATTCACAGAAGACATTTATACTCTAGTTTTCTAGATGTTGAACATTTGGAGATGATTAATATGTGAATTAAAATGTTACCTGTGACAAACAAAGTGACTCCAGGTGAACCAGTATATTTCTCTCCTTTGTTTGTCCTGAATGTGAATTTGTACTCAGCTGAGTCGCTCTCTCTCAGGTTTGTGATGGTCAGATAGCAACTCTTCTTATAACATTCATACTCCACACGGTCTGAATACTCAGAGTCTGTTCTCAGATCCACAGGTTCACCATCTTTCTCTTTAGTGAACCAGAATCTGTCCTTTATATCATAGTGATTTATTCCAAGTGGGTGTGTGTAGGTACAGCTTATTTCCACTCTTGATCCTTTTACAGCACAGATCTCAGTCTGATAGTAAATCACTCCCCATCCGTCCTGACTCTGTATCACTGTAACACAGCACATCAGGAACCACAGTCACACTCAGAACAACATCACAGGACACACTCTCATTGGTAGTTTACTGAAGAGAAAAGATATGATGAGAAATATGAAAATCATTGAGTTTCTAGAAAGTAATGAAAGAGTCCACGATGTCCACATGAACTCTGCAGCTGGAAGGAACAGCGATGTATTGAACCTGTGGACTTGAAAAAGCTCAAGTTGAAGTATTAGAAGGGTTTGGTTGATGAGAAGAAGAGTGCTTTGCTCTGTGCTCTTCTGTCTGTGGTCAGTCTGCTGCAGAGTGGAGATGGAAACTGTAGAGAAACCACAACTCTGAGGGCAACAATACTGGGAGATGGAGGTCACACCTCAATGAGGACAAGGGCGTTAACACTTTAAAGTATATGTAGATATAAATATATCTGTGAAAACACATATGCTGACTTTTCAGCATCTGGCTCTGAATCTATTTTCTGTAACACGGATCAAAGATACGAAATGTCACTCAAAGAGACACTGAACAAACAGGAAGAGAATAAAAATGAGCACAAATACACAATAAAACACAACAAAAAGCAGAACAAAGCTCCTCAGAGACTGTGAGTGACTCCCAGCCTCTAAATGTGTTCTAATGCAAAGAAACGCTGCTGAACGATTAGAGGAAGTTGAACAGAGACATTTCTTCTTTGTTAATGTTCATTTAGTCCTTATTTGTGTTTGATGCCATCAGACCTGTGTATGAAGTAAAAAGCCAGCTCCCTGTGTGTGTGTGAGGTGCTAACGGCCTCCCAATCTAAATGTAGAAGTACAGTACCTTGTACAGAGAGAAGGAAGACGACTAATCCACCGGCTGATGAACTCATAGCTGCTCCTCTGTGTTGAATCAGCAGATCAGAAACTCTTTATTCACTAAGTCACCACCAACACGTCTACACTAAAGAGGAGGCTGATGTCTCTGAGGTCAGCTCCTCTCTTCTGGAGTTGGTACTAAGCTGCTGTTCAACCCCAGCAGGGCTTCCTTCCTCTTTACCTCATTAGCATGAGCTGCAGGACCACAAGTAGCTTTAAAGTTAGTGTCTTACTTCTGCTGAAAGGAAACATCATTAAAGTGTTGTTAATGAGTGAAGATCATCTTGATGAACCTGGAAGTAGCATCAACGTCTGTAATAATTCACATGAAATGAAAGGATGCAGTGTGACGTCCTCCTGTCCACGTGTAGATAAATGTGTCCTCTCTGCAGCTCTTCATACGTCTTCCTCACATTCAGGACAGAAACAAGACAAACAAGCTGTCAACTCACACACATGCTGCTTTATTCATTTATGTTTTGGTCCAAATATTCATTTTCATCACTCTTCACTGTTAAGAATATCCTGAAACTACAAAACATCCAGATCAGTGGTGCCAGGATCCTGATGAGAGAAACATGATCACATGACACGGATCCTACACTCAGTACACGGCTCCCTGTCTCCTTCCTGAAGGACCACAGAGTCTTAGATGGACATTCAGCTCCTTTTCTGCAAGAACGACTCAGAGACCCAACATGAGAACACAATGCAAACATCACGTGTTGTTAATGAACTGGGTTTAAATCACGGTGAGGGATTTATTAAAGCATTTCAGCTCTGGGAATGTAATAAAACTTTTTAATAAACTACTTGGGTTCTATTGGGGCCAAGAGGGGGGGGGGCAGACTCTGGGACAGGACCCTCACCGCCTCCAGTGCTCCACACAAAACCAAACAATATGAATCACAGCCACAAACATTCAAATAAGAAAACATGTAAAACACCTGGTTTGGGCCTTGATTTGAACTGGATCTGTGACTCAAACCAGAAGAGTCACCAAAGGTCAAATCATTAGTGGTAAAACACGGAGGATAAAAGTACCTACAGCTCAATGATGACAATGTAATGGCGGCCTTTAGACTAATGAGTGAACCAGGAAGTAGGAGGAGCCTGAACCTACAGCAGCTCAGGAGGGACATTTCCTCACTGGCTGCTCTCTGAAGACCTTAAATGTTAACAAGGCCTCATGGTGTAAATGTACCAAAGAGAAGAAGGATGGATTGATAGAACACATATATTTGTCTTTTCTTCTTTACATTTCCTTGTGTGTTTTGTTCTGAGAAGCAGAGTCTCAAACAAAAAGGGGTCAGATGGAACTCGGATGGAGCTCAAAGCTCTAAAAAGAACGCATGTGAAGCCCTGAGAGGAACGTGTTTACTAGAACAAGGACATGAATAAAGACACTAAACATCTACTGTAAATACATCCGTCCTGGAGGACAGGACAGAGAGGACGTGTCACATGGTGTGTGTGGTTCTAACAGAGAGGAGGCTCCTGGTGCTCCTGGTACCTTCCCACTCTGGTCCTGCTTCAGTACTGGAAGGAGACAGGAAGTAGACGTCATGTGACCACAAAACAACAACGACGCATCAAAGAGATGCTTTTAAAGTGCTGTGTGACGCACTAGGAAGGACCCCCATCGCCATGGAGACCAGGAGACGTCTCAAGCTGGTCCTCAGAGCTACGGAACAATGCGTCCTTCCCCACACGTGTGTCCACCTTTAACATGTAGATCATGACATCACTCAGAAGCACACGTCTCCATCACATGGGCCGCTGCTTCAGCTGCTGGACCCGACAGGACAGGAGCTCACTGGATGCTTCACAGCGCTGATCCAACCTCACGGCCCCCTGCCCCCCCCCTCTGTGACAGAGAGGGTCAGAGGTCACATTTCACCTGTGGTCCTTGGGGTCACAGTAGATGGCTGCTGTGAACATGTCCACGACTTGGAGGTACAACACACACACACACACACACACACACGCACACTCACACACACACACACGCACACTCAGACACGCGCACACACACGCACACACACGCACCAGAGGTGTGGACGCGAGTCATGTGACTTGGACTCGAGTCATGAATTTGATGACTTCAGACTCGACTCGACAAAACGTACAAAGACTTGCAACTCGACTTGGACTTTAACATCGATGACTCGTGACTTCACTTGGACTCGAGCCTTTTGACTCGAGAAGACTTGCTACTTCCCATGAAAACTGGGGGAAAACATTTGTTTATCTGCATCGGTCAAAAAAATGTGCGCCACCTGTATGCAGAGACATCCAATCACCGCAGTGCCACCTGGTTCTGATTCGACAGCATCTAAACAGGCACATTGCAAGACAACCAATGAAGCGCAACAACGCGCCAGTTGGAAAAATTATACCGAAGAAAGTTTCGTTTGGCTATAAAAATTACGAGGTAGTCGACAAAAAACGAGTTGCTGTTTGCAAAACATGCGGGTCGAAGATTCCAGACGGAGCTGCCACAACGTCCAACTTTGTTCAACACCTGAAGTTGCACAAAGAAAGGTAAGTTTTGAACGAATGTTGAGCACCTTATCGAATGTACCGTAACTCACGAGCATTTTACCGTATCGACGAGACGTTCATGGTTACAAAAATCTGGATTTTTGAACCCGGATTCAGACTCCGATGGAAATCCTCGCCAACATTATGTCAACGTCTGTTTTAAAGTACTATAACACAGTCACAGTCGATCCACCATTACCCTTCCCTTCGTAGTCTAGGTCTGTGAGGCAGCGCACCATCACCACCCCCGTCCGTAAAATGGTGAGACTTTGGACTCGACTTGAGACTTGTTGGCTTTGACTTGTGACTCGACTTGAGACTTGCCTCATCTTTGACTCGACTTGACTCGGGACTCGAGGGCAACGACTTGAGACTTGCTTGTGACTTGCGTAACAATGACTTTGTCCCACCTCTGGCACACACACACACACACACGCACGCACACACACGCACACACACGTGCACAAGCACACGTGCGCGCGCAAACAAACATACACACACAAACGCACACACACACACACACACAGATGTCAGTATATAGTAAGTTATGTTTGTATGTCTTAATACAACTTGACTGACGTTAATTTGATAAACTAACAACAACTTAAATCTGTTAAATTGTAAATTCACTGATGATGATGATCTATAAAAAGTAAATAATGAATTAATGTACAAAACCCTTCACTAAAGGTCTCAGGCTGCTTTGACAGAAACAGGAAGTTCACCCGGCTGGTCACATGGTTTACTTGAAAGAAGCTGCCATTAGTGGTTTAACTATTTATAATTATCTGTTAAACGGAAGTTTAACACTTCAGAAATTGTCTCTGACATCTGTCTCCTGTTGCTGTGGAAACGCCTCTTTAAACTTCTGCAAAAACTACAACTTTTATTATATTTAAATAAATGATGATTAAGGTATGATTCACTTTTGTATGTAATGGTGTAAATGTACAAAAGAGAAGAAACATGCATTCATAGTATACATATATTTTTCTTTTTTACATTTCCTTGTATGTTATGTGTGATGCAGTGTCTCAAAAAGGGGATCAGATGGAACTCAGCTCTAAGAAGAACACATGTGGGAATTTCTCAATATGCGTTCTTGTGTTTACTTTTGTTCTCGTGGACTCGTGAAACGTCATCAGTCGCAGCCCGAGTTCTGTTCCAATTCTAAAGTCCGCATCTGGACGAGAACGGTCATAATACCCGGATGTGACTCGCCCCGCCCATTTTACCCAGAATGCATCGGAGCAGGCTCGTCTGTTCTTGTGAGAGCCAAATATCCCAGAATGCATTTCACCTCAGCAACAGGCAGCAAACAAATAAACAATAAACACAACTGTATGTCAAAGTTTATAAATACTACTATATTTAAGTAACGGAATTACATTTTATGACTGAAGTTAGTTGTTAAAGCAACTTCTCTGCGGTCGGTTTGTAGTTCACGGACCGTCAGACCCTCCAGCACCGGGCGGTCAGCTCATCTCAGCCCGCACAGAGCAGCTTGTTTTCGGCGAGTCTTCTGTGAAATGCTGCGCTGGTTTTCACGTCTCCGTAGCGGTTATACATGAGATATAACTGTACTATAACGAGTCTTCATACTGTAATGAGCTGAGTTAATTTTTTCCCTGTTATTAGGAGTTCATCAGTTCTGCAGATGTTGGCGTTATGCACTAATGTTACCAGCAGAGGTCAATGTGGTTATATGAGACCATTGAGGTGGGGGGATTGTCTCGCGAGACAACCCGAGCTTTGGGGGCTGTGTGTGGAAGCGTTTGAACGGCGTGGTCACGGCCAACAGTGACCGGAGTTGAGCTGTGTTCCTTAAATAAATGCACCGGAGTTGCAAGCCAGTCATCGCCTCCTTATTTACACTGAAGCACTGGGGTGAGAGTTACAATACTTTCTTTATGCTTGTTTTTCTGTAGCATTCGTTCAACCACTGATCAATTTAATATTAAACCCGAAATAGTTTCTGACTCACTTATCGGTAGATTAATTGTACTCTTTCCTGGTGAAGATGTGTCTCACTGTCTCAGATCCTTCATCGTTAAACGCCGTCATTTTGACTTTGAATTTCGCGGGGATTACGTTTACAGCGGAGCTGCTGTAGTGACGTCAGCTGCGCAAATATCGAGTAATATGTTGATTTTAATGTGTCTGTGTTTAATACGTGACGTAGATGAAAAACTGCCAAAACATATTTAGGTGCAAAGGCACAGCAGAGTTGTGCTTTTTGACCCACATGTTGTAGAATACAGGACGGGAAGTTAAGAGCAACTGACGGGCTGACGGGCTGACGGGGTGACGGGGTGCTAGCGGTCGGCGGCCGGGCTGTGTATCATTTCACAGTGTAATTTTTCACTGCTCATTTTAACAGGACAGCTCTCACATCACGTGCTCCGCTCTGGCCAACCGGCCCCCGCGCGCACACTGGTCTGATACGTCACAACAGCCGGGAGTTTTTCGCGCGTCATTGACTTAGCAGGCTGTGATTGGACATCGGGACTGGAGCCGTCCCGGACGGGACAAATCAAAAGTGCCCATAACTCGGGATGTCCCGGGTAATACGGGACGGTTGGCAACACATGAAGAAAACATTTATTAACTGTAAAATGCATTGTTTCCTAGTCCCAATTCAACAGAAGGCAGCATTAAGGGAGGGTTAAAAAAAGTTGTAGAAATAAAATGTCTTCAATAATATATACAATATTAAAGAAAGATATTTACATTTTATCATTTGTTATTGAACCTTATGGCATTTACTGCAGAGGCATACCTACTCTAAGGGGAGGCTCACATTCACCCCATTTAAAAACCCTGGTGTAGACAACTGGAATAACACACATATGGCATATATCAGTGTTATTATACAAAATACATATACAAGTTAATAAATAAAATCATGTATTAAACATTTGACTGCACTGTCTCTCGTACTGTCCCACAGACTCTCACACTGTGTCTCTCACATTGTCTCTCAATTGGAAGATGCTGCATGTCTTGCTCTTCCTAAAGTTCTGTTGGTTCAATTTGTCGCTTAATAAACTTGTGGATGTTCTATATTTCACTGCTTCAATTGATCAAATGTCTGATTATAAATAATAGAAATATGCTGATTCACCCAGACACGGATCCACTCACACATAATAAAACTCATAGTTTTAAATGGTCATCTACACACACATATGTATACACACACATACATACCAGAGATGCTCACGAGTCCCAAAGCTCGAGTCCGAGTCGAGTCTGAAGTCTTTCGAGGACGAGTCTGAAGTCGAGTCTGAAGTCACCGTGTGTTCGACTCGAGTCGCACTCGAGTCCGAGTCTCCAACTCGAGTCCCCATCTCTTATCAACGTCCCTTTTACCGTAAAAAAAACATACCAACAACTTTTTACTCCTCCTATACTCTTTACTTAATGTTTTTTTTGTGGTTTTTCCCATAAAATGAAAATACGAAGCGTAGCCGCTAAACCGGAAGTACGTAGATTTTAACAGTAAGAATCGACGCAACCGTCTGTAATGACAGCGGTTACCAGGGTAACGAGGAGAAAAGTTCATTAACGGATATAAATAAATAATCCTGGTCTGACGGGATGTGTTAGCAGCAGTAGGTGACTACACACGCTGCTCTTGGCTCTGATATTTTTTGTCCACGTATTGTTTTGCTTCAGTGAGCAGAACAGAGACAGTTAAAGGAGATCGCAGAGTAAACGGTCCGCCGCTGGAACGCATACGTCCCGACGTCAGCGAACCGTCGGTCGGACCGCCAGCGGCACCACCGCCTTCCCGTCAGCGCCACCCAGCAGCGGCATTCAACATCTTTCTCGTGTGTGGCCGCGCGTGCGCAGCCAGCAATATGTGTCAATGTACGTGTTACGTAGGCAGGTAACGGAGGGAGCGGTATAGCGAGCTCATCAGATTTTTCCTAAAATTAAACATTGTTCACGAGTCCCAAAGCTCGAGTCCGAGTCGAGTCTGAAGTCTTTCGAGGACGAGTCTGAAGTCGAGTCGGAAGTCACCGTGTGTGCGACTCGACTTCAGACTCGAGTCCGAGTCTCCAACTCGAGTCCCCATCTCTGATACATACACATGCATGTGATACATAAGTTGATACATTACATACATCCTCAAAACTATCAATTAGAGTCTTTGGGCTGGTTTTTATCTATTTATTCTGACAGATCATTGAGATCATTCTTCTCATTGGATGAAGATGCTTCCATGAAGCCTCCAGCCAGCAGACACATTTAAAGAAATAAAGAAATATAATCTGATTGATTAGGGTGATGAGGCACTTAAAATGAGCCTAAACATTTTACCAATACTTACTTTATTTTGCTTGTAGACCTCGCAGGGGGGCGGTGTCAGTTTCTGCCATGATTATATAATTCATTTTATTTTATTTTGTAAAGCACAGTATCGTTAATTTGCCCTCAGAGGGCTTTAGATCTTTCGTCTTTAGAACGAACGTCACTTCCTGTTTTCCTTCACTTTAGGAGCACAGCGCCCTCTAGAGGCTTTAAAGGTGACTAAGTTCTTCTGTGGTGATTGGGTAAGAGTTGGTGAGGCAGTGTCCACGCCTCTGGGCACATGACGTCTTCCGGTGCGTTCATGGCGACTAGGTATTTGGAGTTTTCCATGGATATAGTGGTGCAATGAGGAGTTACGTGCATTTCTTTTGATTACATTACATTGAATACAATCATAGCTTAAAAAACAGAAGAAAAAAAACAGTCACAGAGTTACTGTGAATGGATGGGGTCCAGTCTCCATCCAGGACATGGTCAAAGCCTCCTTCCCAACTCACACCCCCCACTCTGCATCTCATAGCTGCTTGTTCCTCCCTCACGGAGAGGTTTTTAGTTTTTTATTCTTTCAGTACAATGCTTTTATTTTGACTTGTTCTGTTTTGCATGTGGGGTCACTTCCTCTTACTTTGATTCTTTAAAGGAATGATGAAATTATTACAACACGTATTCATGTACAATATTATAAACTATTTGTCAGATATCCCTGTCGACATTCCCAGAAGAAAAGTGCTGTTTTTAGCTTTCACCTTTCAAAAAAATCGTGCTGCTGAAGAGACTTCTAGTGTCTGTAAGGAGATAAGATCTGACCATTACAGCACTGCAGGTTCCAAGGGACAGAAAACACAAAAGTCATTCACAAAACGACCAGTTTGTTTGTCTCCGACAGAAAAGAAGTCGACTTCCTGTCGGATCCTTTCAGATTAAGACGTAACTGGTTTGTTTGTTTGTATTCGTCCAGCTTTCAAACTCAGTGGACCGTTACATCAACTACTTCCAGGTGGTCGATAACCTGAGTGACCGAGGCTCTCTGATCCTCCACCTGTTCAAGGTAAAACACGACGTGCTGACGTTTTCCTCCAATGAGAAGCAAGCATCTACTAATGTGTCTATTTCTAACCAGCAGGTAGCTCAACAGAAACCGGCGTTTCTACGTCCTCTGTTGCTGTGATAAATTGTCCTCCCCTTGTCCCCCAGGTGTCTCACAGAGAGCCAGAGGTCCTGATCTTCAGGCTGCAGCAGAGCTTCAGAGTGGGCCTTCTGCAGCCGTCCTCGGTCACCGTCTACGAGTATTACAACCCAGGTAGGACCGAGCCCTTCTGACCTCCACGTGCAGGACGCAGCCCAAACAATCAGGGGGAGGCCACCTGAGGCCAGGTGAAAGGTGGTGACAGGTGTGCTCCTTGTGCTCTCAGATCACCGCTGCAGTCACACCTACACCCCCAGGGAGGACCGAGAGGAGCTCTCTCAGATCTGCAGGAACAACGGGTGCCGCTGCGCGCAGGGTAGAAGCTCGCCGAGTCTGCGGCGCTGCGTCACTGGACGCGTCTCTACTCGTAGTTCTTCTCAATCGCTGCTGATTCTCCTCTCTGCTCGCCACCTGCAGGCGACTGCTGCGTCTCCAGGAGCGACAGTGAAAACGGTACGAAACACTCGCAGCTTTAACACAAACACACACAAGCACACGGCTGAGGTTTGAGTGTAAATGTTCAATGTGAGTCGATGGCGTCGCATTTGTACGGCTGTGTCAGAACTGTGTCTGATATCACATTTAACAGAACATGCATATGCATAAACATGCATTAAACATGACAATGGATTCTCAACTTTAAATTAAGGTACTTATTACTTAAGAGCTTCAGTAATGAAAAGCTAAATCTAACTCATGTTTAAGGAATCTCTCCAGGCATTATAACATTTAAAATGGATCTCTTTGAGTTAAAGTAGGAAACACTCAAGAGGAAATAACATAACTGACTGATTTTTATTATTAATTGGGTCAAGATTATTGCGCTAATATATCTTAATGCAGTTAACTCATCTTTGTTTACTTCTAGTTTTCCGGTAAAATAAAATCTACTAAACGACTTCCTGGAGGGGTCAAACAGACCCCTTTACAAACCGCTAGGCTAGCTGCTAGCCTGCTTCCATCTCAACATCCACCCTGTCAAAAAATAATTTAAAAGATCAATTGCGATTAAACATTTGTGTGATTAATTAGTCATTTCTTTTGAATCTATTAGATTAGATGTATTGTCATTGCACAGAGTACAAGTTCTAAGACAACAAAATGCAGTTTAACATCTAACCAGAAGTGCAAGAGAGCAGCTAAAGTGCAAAGTATCTGTGAATAAATGTACAGTGTGAAATCTACATGGAGCAGTACATGCAGCACTTTTAACTTTCCTATTAATTATATTTAGTAACGAATTGAGACTAATCCTCTGTCACGTGATTCATTTGACCTCCAGCGGTTTATTTGTGCTCTAGTTTTCAAGGTGAAGGTGCTGAACGTCAGCCAGAGTTACTACGACAAATACGAGGTGGAGATCACACAAGTGATCAAACTGGGTGAGTCTGTGAGGATCAGCTCTTCTTCTTCTGAATGAAGCATCATGTTATTGGATGAATTGTTATTTACCGTGTGGGTATCCTGTGGATGTGAAGGCATAGAGGCAGGAGTTGAAGTGGGTCAGAGGAGGCTTTTCATGTCTCATGGAGGCTGCAGAGACGGACTGGTCCTGAACCAGGGCTCCCAGTACCTCATCATGGGGCCCACAGAGGACCAGTGGAACGCTGACGCTGACACCGGCAGGTAGGATGAAGAAGGACGTGGGGGTCCAGGGCTTTATTTCTACTCTACGTGCATATTTCAGGAGCCTCGCCTCCCTCCAAAGGACGTCCTCGTCATGAAACTCATGATGGCGGCTGGCGTCACCACCGTTCTGCTCCATTTAAGACTCCTGAGAGTAAAACACGTGTTTGTACCCCGAGGGGATGAATCAATGTCAATGGGGGGGGGGGGGGTCTGAGATGTTGGTACCACACCTTCAGACAGGTAGAAGCTACAAACCCATTTGCTCTCAGACTGAATGTGAGAGTGGATTTCCTTGTAAGTGGCAGCCATGTTTGTTTGTGGAAACAAAGCTTTGTTACGGACCTCTTTCTCCCAGAATGACTCAAACCAAACGTCTCTTTGCCTCCCGGTCCACCAGATCCGTCTACGTGTTGGGGAAGGACACCTGGGTGGAGCGCTGGCCGTCGCCCACAGAGTGCTCCAGCAGTGACGGCCTGCGAGATAAATGCCGGAGCCTGAAGGACGCGGCGACTGAGCTGTCCGTCAACGGCTGCCGGCTGTAGAGCCTCCTCAGTTCTCTCTTTGCAGAAGGGTTCACAACACAAAGAGAGTCAAGCTGTCCAGATGCCTTTGAGCCACATGTTACATCGACATGACCTGTGAAGGTCAAACCAGCATTTGATCCATCTACTGGGTGCTAAAACAACCATTCATCCATTTGGCCAAAGTGAATGAATGAATAAATGAACACCTTAATGTGTCTATTGATGTTTTCTTTCCACTATCTGAAGGCCTGGCCTTTCTTCACCAGAGCATGAAAACAACGTTCTGCCTGAGGTCTCTTTCCCAAAGTTATTCTAACTCATAACTATTAAATATTGGCGTAATAAACCCTTGGATTGGCTTAAAGTCAATGTACAAACAGTGAACTTTGTACTAGTAGCATCATGAATGTTCCCACAGCCGCATGATGGATCGATGCAGAAAGAACCTTCTGTCTCTCTGCCACACGAGGAAGCTGCTCTCAAGTCAATCGTTCTTTTAAAGGAATAATGACCATTCAGCACATGACTATAACAAGATAAACGGTATAAAATAAGCAAATGGAACAAAAATGTTGACGCTATTTAAAATATTTATTTAGAAACACTGATCATACAAACAAGTGTTAAACCCCATTTTAATGCTTTTTTAATGAATGATAATCCCTTTACTAAAAAACAGATGGGGTTCATTTGTTGATCGTTGTGTACAAAGCAAACAAATCCACGTCGTCTTCTTGACGCCTGGTTCTGTGAACGGAAAATTCAAACAATTCAAAGTTTCTCTCCTTTCTTATATATATATATATTTATTCATAATGTGCAGCTCACCGCGGGGCACCACAGGCATTGTCCGATCTGACAGCAGTGTATTCGACCTCCTGGTCCAGGTCCTGGTCCTGCTGCTGGTCCAGGTCCTGGTGCTGGTCATGGTCCTGTCTGCGGGGCGGAGCTGACCTGATGTTCCAGTAGAGGGCCTCTTCCTGCCTGTGGGGGAAGCGGAGGCTGGAGTAGTGGAGCGGTTCGGCCCGTTGTCTCGGTGCTGGAGCGGCCGTAGCGTCGTGCACCGGATCCATGTTGGACTGACGGGACAAACGCAGAGACACTACGTGGGTTGTTGGACTTTGGGACAAAATGTCCTCACGGTGAAGCAGCTGATGGACTCGAGGAGGCTGTTCTACAAGTCTTCACTGGGCACAAAATAAGGTCACATGACAAAAGTCAGATTTAGTTGGTGACCAAAGCTGCCTCCATATCAGAGAGGGACCTCCAGATCTGAAGAGCCAAGCCAAGCTGAAGGGTCCTGAACCTTCATTCTGTCTTCTGACCAGCAGGGGGCGACTCCTCTGCAGTCCATGGACCAATGGATGACATCACAAGGATGAGGTCACTTCTTCTCAGTCTGTGCTCGTAAGAGTCATCTGGCTCCTGATGAGCTAATTACAACATCAGGTTTCATCCAGCAGAGAGCTGTCACTGTGCATGTTTAAGAGAAGATGCAGAATCCTAAAGGTTTGCATCTTGAATCCAGCAAAAACATTACTGAGTACTAACTGTTAGCTGAAATAACTCTTAAACAAAGACTAATTAATAATCAAGTATTTGACCTGTGAAACAAAGCACGACATTTCCGTTCTATACTTGAACTCTTTTTTTCTCACCTGCGCTCTGTTGGAGGGTCTCTCTCCACCTTCAGCCTTCTTTCTCCTAAAGAAGAGCAAGCAGGTGAACGGATGAACTGCTAGATTCAGAAGACGATGTTCTGGATGCATCAGTGAACACGATCACCACAGAATGGATCACCTCCTCCACAGGAAGGCAGCGAGGAGCACGATGGCCAGCAGCACTGCAGAGATGGTCCACACGGAGGCTGATTTCCATGTTCCTGGAGAATCAAAAGGAAAAAACTGAAGACTGGTAGGTCGAGGATGTGTGAGGGTCTTCACCAACACCCAATGAAATCTGTTTCAAAGAGATCAGTATTCACCTGAACCTAAAACATTCAGAAGTAAGGTGGAGGTACTACGTCCCATCTCGTTCTGGGCTTCACAGTAATAATTCCCACTGTGTTCATCTCTGAAGTCAGTGATGGTGAACATCTGTCCTGATGCTCGTGGTGAGTCTTCATGCTCCTTGTACCAGGTGTAGTTAGCTGCTGGGTTAGCATCAGTGCTACAGGTCAGAGTCACTGAACTTCCCTTTATAATGTCACCAGATGAGCTCATCGACACGAAGGGAACCCTCGGAGCATCTAGAGGAGACATGTCAACAAGTTATTATAAGTTATAGTTAAATAAATAGAAGTTCATAACAAAACACTACCTTAGTAGTGATTATGTTATGATCTTGCTTTTCAGAAGGTTGTGTTTAACTCACATTTCACATCGATAGAGATGAAGTCAGACCTCTTCCTCCCCAGCTGGTTCTCAGCTGCACAGGAATACCTTCCAGAGTCAGAGGACTGGATGGAGCTGAAGACCAGCTGAGGTCCTTCACTGAGAAGACGAGGGTCTGAAGTTCCATCCTCCTTGTACCAGGTGTAGCTAGCTGCTGGGTTAGCATCAGTGCTACAGGTCAGAGTCACTGAACCACCCTCCATCATCTCAGCAGAGCGACTCACTGACACAAAGGGACGCTGTGGACCATCTGGAGGAGACATGTGGACATATTATTACAAGATAAATAGTTAATTAAAAAACACTACTGTGGAGGTGGGGTTAGCTCAGCTGCAGAGGGGGAACCGAGCAAGGGGGGGCTTCAAGGAACGGTGACGGGATGAAGTCTAATCAGACTCAGCTGTCCTTAATGTGTGTGTCCCACCCAATAGAGGACAGTAGTGAGCAGATGGAGAGAGGAGCATGACGCGTAAACTGTAATTAAAGAATTGCAAAATAAAAACGTGTTGCAAACCGTGTTGCTGCCTCTACGGTCCGAGACTCTCAGGTTAAACCAGGAAACGTTACAACTACCTTAGTAGTGATTATGTTGCTTTTCAGAAGGTTGTGTTTCACTCACATTTCACATCGATAGAGATGAAGTCAGACCTCTTCCTCCCCAGCTGGTTCTCAGCTGCACAGGAATACCTTCCAGAGTCAGAGGACTGGATGGAGCTGAAGACCAGCTGAGGTTCTTCACTGAGAAGAAGAGGGTCTGAAGTTCCATCCTCCTTGTACCAGGTGTAGCTAGCTGCTGGGTTAGCATCAGTGCTACAGGTCAGAGTCACTGAACTTTCCTTCATGATGTCACCGGATGAGCTCATTGACACTGAGGGAACCCTCGGAGCATCTGGAGGAGACATATTGAACACATTAATAATCATGTGACCATTTGTCGATCATAAGAACAAACACAGTGAATCAAGAAGCAGTGTTTACATCTTGTTTTGTTACAAAGACAAACTCATAAAATAAATGACCATTGTGCTACTGGTAGCACGATAGACGTCTACTTCCATTCAACCTGTGGACGCGTCTGTCTCCTCAGCAGCCAGCTGAGGGACATCACATGGATCACAGCGGCTGTAGTCATGTCCTGAGGGGGGGGACTCACACACTGGAGGGGAGCGGAGGCTCTGGTAAGCGCAGGAGAAACTGTCGGCGGGGTCGACGGATCCTCCGTAAGAAAGAGACGCTTCACCCTCAACCTTCGTGGTTCCGTTGCGATACCAATCGAAGGACGGGCGAGGGACATGAGGGACACAGCTGCTGTGGCAAATGAGCTTTGGACCCCCAGGAGACCAGATCACCTGCACCTGCACATCTGGATCTGTGAACCAGGAGCAGCCAAAGCTATTGTTGCTTTATCTTTGGGGAGAACGGTGCATGTTGTCAAAGCCTTTCATTGATTTTGTTCTTTGTACCTTTGACGGTCAAAGTGGTTCCAGGTAAACCGCTGCTCCCTTTAAAGCTCCGTGTGGTGAACTTGAAACGGTACTCAGCTGAATCGCTCTCTCTCAGGTCTTTGATTCTTAGGGTGGAGTGTCCCCTCTCGGTATCAAGGACCTCAACAAGACCTTCGTACATGGAGTCTTCACGAAGGTCCTCTGGTTGAGCGAGATGCTTCCAACGACCACTACGCCGAGGGCTGAACCAGAACTTAGAGGTGACAGATCTACTGTTATATGTGGCAGAAATGTCCACTGAAGATCCTCTGAAGGCACAGATGCTTCTTTCATCGTACGTCACTACGTTGCAGGGTTGACCATAAACACCTGAAAAGATAAAACAGTTTAAATGATCATCATGAAACTCTTCAGCTGCTCAGCGTCACGTGAGGGGAAGTCGGTGCAGGAGGCTCACACTGTGGGGGGGACCGGAGCTCCTCGTATCCTCTCACAGCACAGGACCAGCTCTCTTCAGGATAAAAGTAGCCCCCAATCGTTGTTGTTCCTTCCCTCGTCATTTTCTCTCCGTTCTTGTACCAGCTGTAGAAGGTTGGACCAGGTAGAAGACAACTGCTCCGACACGTCAGCTCTGCTGATGTACACTTTCCATAACAAGATCTCAACTTGCTGACCTCCACCTGTAAACCTGGATTAGTAGAAACAACACACAGTGTGTGAATCCTTCCACAGACACCAGCAGTGCTTCCCAAGTATCGGGCGCTTGGATCGATACCTGTGACGGACAGACGGACTCCCGGTTGGCCGGTGCACTTCCTGTCCGGTTGGTTTGTGGTGAACATGAACACAGCACACCTGTACTCAGCCGAGTCGCTGGCTCTCAGGTGGCTGATGCTCAGAGAGCAGCGGTTGCTATGGTAACTGTACTGCACCCGCCCTGCGTATCCTGGGTCTGTTCTCAGATCCACCGGGGGCCCGTGCTGCCCGTCGGTGAACCAGAAGGCCCTCTGCACTGTGACCCCTTCACTGGTTCTGGAGGGGGGGGTGTAGCTGCAGTGCATCTCCAAGGTGGATCCTTGTAATCCACAGATCCAGGAGGAACTGTAAGAAACTCTGCAGCCATCCTGACCCCGAATGACTGGAAGAGGAACCACAAACCACCATCACACTCATAACAGCAGGCGGGGTGGAGTTCACATGTGTATGTATGTATATATATAGCGACACATCAATCCGTTGATGCACATCTTTTTCTTCAGAGGAAGACGAAACTGAATATTAATTATTAGCAGAAAGTAAAACAGTCTTCCAGTTAGTGGTGAGTTCAGGGTGTGATGATGCAGAGAAAGAGACAAAGGAGGAAGTGAAACTTTTAAGTATTTTGGTTCTATTGAGTCTTACTGGTGTTACAGACACTCTGGGCTCATCTGCACTGGTCACATGATTGTTCTCTCTTCTCACATCTGTCCACACATGTTGCTTTATGGTGATTTTATTCATCATTGTTTACTTAAACTCTTAAAAAACAACACACTGCTGGGTTAAAGCTTAAAGTTTCAATAAACTTTCTGAATTTAAACCAGAATAGATTTATTTTTTAAAGTCTTGTTTCTAATAGAACTCAGCCCCTGTGATACAGATGTAAATGTAATAAATGTAAAAGCAGACATACCTGATGCAGACAGCAGGAAGATGACTAACCCACTCACAGCTGCTGTGAACCTCAGAGCTGCTCCACTCATCCCTCTCTGTTAAAACACGTCCTCCACTATCAGCTGTCCAAGAGAGGGACGAGGTACCCAAAGACAACTTGTGTGTTTGTAGGAGCTGATGAAAAGTGCTGCTTCCCCTTTAGATGATTACCATGCATGAGCAGCTGTGTGAGATGAAGAAATGTTCACTGAGGTCTGACATGGATCAACTACAAGGAAGAAGAACTACAGGGAGACGTCTACCTCACTGCAGAGCCAATAAACACCATCAATATGTATTTTATTCATTTATTAAGCACAAAAAATGAATTCACATAAAAACAAAATGTTGTAGCTTGCAGCTCTTTGTAATTAAAACATTTGCTATTTTTTATAGAAACATGAAGCCTAAACAGTTTAAATACCTCAATGTGATCTTCAGTAACAAATCAATTAGCAGATCCTGAATAATAAAGAAAATACAATCAATATTTTTATGAGAGAAAAAAAGACTTAACTTCTTTTTAAATTAACCAAAACCACACCTTTGTGGTGCTCATAGGGGGCTCAGGTCTCTTATGGGGGGGGCTGTTCATCCCTCGGGCCCAGTATTTATATATATGTTACATTACATTACATGTCATTTAGCTGACGCTTTAATCCAAAGTAACTTGCCTGGGGGCCAATTAGGGGGTCAGTATCTTGCTCAGGGACACTTTGAGATGTCACATGTCACATGGAGCAGCCGGGTTTCGAACCACCAACCTTTCTGCTCTTAAAGGGAAACATTGAACTTTTTGATGTAATATTAGGGCCCTGAAAGTTGAATTCAGTCTCATACAAAACAATAACTTGTGATGCAATTTATGTAAAAAATTAGGGCCGGGACTTTAGCACGTTAATTGCGATTAATTAATTACAATATGAATTAAGATTAATTAATTACACATTAAAATAACACATTAAACATTTTTAACGCATTTTTACACTTTTTTTTGCAGAGCGGAACGTTTCTCACTGGATGAGTTTCGGGGGGACCGATTATACTGGAGCACCAACTAGCGTTCGTGACTTCAGACAACAACAAACCACAGTGAACATGAACGAAGAAGCTGACGAGACCGTGTCGAGTGGCCCCGTGAATGGGAAATCTTATTATAATAAACACACGGATGGAAGCGTCGATAAGAGCGTGGTTGTGTGCAAGCTGTGCAACAAGGAATTCACATCGAGCCTCAAGTATCACCTCAACGCAACACAATTAGCAGCTAGCGTGGACGTACAAGGACCCACACCCAACCCACGCTGCACCAGATGACTGGTTTAAGGACCAGGGTAACTAAGTCCACGTCTGAAAAAATAACCAATGTTCTGAATGTACTTGAAAGTATTGGTCTACTTAAAAAAACATAGTTTACAGAAGGTCTACTTACCTATAGGCTACCTGAATTTCTGAAAGTACTATATTTCTAAATATGCTATTGCTACACTTGTCTGCTGGAATTGGTTGAACAAAAATAAAAATCCATGTGAAAAAAATTACTTCTCACTGTTCTCAGGTCAAATATTTATGCAATTAAAATGCAATTAATTTCGATTAATTAATTACAATGCCTCTAATTAATTAGATTAATATTTTTATTTTATCGAGTCCCGGCCCTAATTAGAAGGGTTTGGTTGATGAGAAGAAGAGTGCTTTGCTCTGTGCTCTTCTGTCTGTGGTCAGTCTGCTGCAGAGTGGAGATGGAAACTGTAGAGAAACCACAACTCTGAGGTAAACAATACTGGGAGATAGAGGTCACACCTTGTGGGAGCTCATCATTTAGTTTTTATTCTTAAATATTATTGTTTAATCATGTAGGTTGATTTAATATTCAAGTAGATTTTCTAGTCAATTTAGTTTAATCCTTTTTTGTCATTAAGTAGGAATAGTTTGGGTTAATTCAATGACTAATTGATTGTGTAATACAGTTTCTACAGCGAATCAGCACATTATGAGCATCATAGGAGCCACAGGCTATTTGTTGTGTTTGTTGGGTGTGATGGTGGTACGTGGAGTAGAGAGGACACCTATCATCGAATTACTCCCAGGGCAAAAATGTAAAAACCTCTTTTGAAATAAATGTGAAACCAAAGAAAAACACTGTCTGGAGAATCAGCTGTTTAACTGCATTAGAAAAACTAAACAGCATCAGTGGCCCTTTGATGTAATGATTTTTTGGTCCCAAGGACAAAAAACCACTACACACCTCACTGATGACCAGGGGTTTAACACTTTAAAGGTAAATGGCTTTAAGAAACTCAACAAACACTAACAAATAGAATTTTTTTGAAACCACGAAAGCTGATGTCTCAGAATCCGGCTCTGAATCTATTTTCTGTAACACGGATCAAAGATATGAAATGTCACTCAAAGAGACACTGAACAAACAGGAAGACAATAAAAATGACCACAAATACACAATAAAACACAACAAAAAGCAGAACAAAGCTCCTCAGAGACTGTGAGTGACTCCCAGCCTCTAAATGTGTTGTAATGCAAAGAAACGCTGCTGAACGATTAGAGGAAGTTGAACAGAGACATTTCTTCTTTGTTAATGTTCATTTAGTCCTTATTTGTGTTTGATGCCATCAGACCTGTGTATGAACTAAAAAGCCAGCTCCCTGTGTGTGTGTGAGGTGCTAACGGCCTCCCAATCTAAATGTAGAAGTACAGTACCTTGTACAGAGAGAAGGAAGACGACTAATCCACCGGCTGATGAACTCATAGCTGCTCCTCTGTGTTGAATCAGCAGATCAGAAACTCTTTATTCACTAAGTCACCACAAACACGTCTACACTAAAGAGGAGGCTGATGAACTCGTAGCTGCTCGCTCCGCGCTGCTTTTAAACTTGTTTTTCCGTTAAAAACTAAAATACGGAACCACCACCGATAGTTGTTTCTTCTTTTAATTAAAAAACTGCAGACGTTTACTTCCGTTAATTCTTTTTTGTTTTTTCCCATAAAACTAAACTGCAAAGCGTGGTGGCTAAACCAGACACACAGTTTTCTGCACTGATATTCATATCCAGGTATTGTTCTGTTTCTTCAGTAAACAGAACAGAGACAGTTTAACCCTTTAGTCCACGAGGCCGTTTTTGGCCTCTGTGAAAATAGCACACCCCTGAATAAAAGGGTAATAACTCTGAAACTACTTTGTCTAATAGGACACTTAATTTTCTGTAGAATAAAGGAATGAACCCTCGCAAGTGTGAAATATCAGTATATATCTTACTAATTAATTAATAAATGAAGAAGGCACATTTTTTTTAATTTCTAGAATCTCCCTGACAAATAATCTCATAGGCCTACAGGGTATCCATCACTATAAGACATGGAGACACCAAGCTAAAAACTCATCAGAGCAAATCCCAGGTTGTGGACAGTATCTGTGGTCTATAAACAACTTTATAGAGGCTTTAGTACAGAAAAATCAGGCAAGGTTTCCAAAATAGAAATTTGGGCCCTTTTTGGCACAATTTGTAAATATTTATAATATTATATACTTTTTTACTATCTATTTAACCTTAATAATGCTGTTCAATACAGCCTAATTAAACATTCCGGGTGTTTTTTTTGGAAAATAGGGTTAGGCTATTACTGACCCTAAATTGGGGGCGAGGGAGCTCTGCTGGAGGACAGTGGAGTGATCGCTGCCTTCCGTAGGAATGAAAACCTGAAAGACATCCTGGTCCATAGAAACAAATAAAAAAATAGACCAGGAATCAGAGATCGGTTTTATGTGTCTGCCCCACATTTTTAACCCACAGTCTAGGACAGGCTACAAAGTTGAGCAGGTCCTGCGACGACCCTCAGACTCTAACAAGTACAACAAAAAACCAACCGTGGGAAAGAAACCAGGGTCTCACACGAGCATCTTCAACTCCACGGCTCACACGGCCTCCACAGTGAGGGCCTGGAGGCCTTAGGTGGTGGAGCACGGCCCAGCGGGAGGAGATGGACCACAGACTGGCCACCAAAGATCCTCACGCGCTTAATATAGCTGTTTAAAAGATTCTTTTTAAGACTAGGACGGACTGCAGTTTGTTAGTGTTTGAGTCGACCGGCTGCGGATGCGGCCCTGGCTCGGCGGCAGTGCAGGCGGCTTCCTGCCTGCATACGACGGTGCTACCTCGTAAGAGCCCGACGACGCCACGTCCGCGGGGCCGCTCGAGGGCTCCCCGGGAGTCGGTCCGTTCTCCCCGCCGCCACTTCGGGGCACGACCGGGTCCAGCGAGCACGAGGAGGGTTCCGGCTTTACTACACTAGTCCGATACTAGATCTTCGCCGTTTGAACCGCGTGGTTGCGGAGTTGAGCTTCAAGATGCTCACTCTCAAACAGATCACGGCACAGATCAGGTCCGAGGACTGGTTTGTCACGGTAGATCTTCAGGACGCTTACTTTCATATTTCCATCCTCCCACGACACAGGAAGTTCCTGAGGTTCGCTTTTGGGGACAAAACTTACCAATACTGGGCTCTTCCGTTCGGCCTAGCCCTCTCACCCCGTACGTTTACCAAATGCGTGGACGCTGCTCTGGCACCATTGCGTCTCCAGGGCATCCGCATTTTGAACTACATAGACGACTAGTTGATTCTAGCGCCATCCGTGCGGCTGGCGGCCCAACATCGAGGTGTTGTGCTTGCCCACATCAAGCGTCTGGGGCTGAGACTCAACGCCAGGAAAAGCGTGCCGTCCCCAGTGCATAGGACCACCTTCCTGGGCACATCCGTCTCCCGCTCGAGTAGTTTCGATCCTCTCTGCAGTCAAGCAGGACAAGCTAGGCCAGCCACTCACTGTGAAATAGTTTTAGAGACTGTTAGGTCTCCTGTCAGCGGCATCCTACCTGATGCTTTAGCGGCCCGTTACACTTGAGACCGTTGCAGTGGTGGCTCTGGGCCAAGGGGTTTTCCCCGAGGGGAAACCAGCGCCGTCTGATCAAGGTCACACGGCGTTGCCTGCGGGCTCTGGCCATATGGGGGACAGAGGCTGAGGCCCGGGGACTGGACTCCACCCCGAGGTGGTGGAGCTCCTGTGGAAAGGCGGTCTTACTGAGGTAGACCTGTTTGCCTTCAGAGAGACCACTCATTGTCCTCTGTGTTTCTCCCTTGTGCATTCTGCCCCTGGGCAGGGGCAGGCATGGCCGAGGTCATGTCTGTACGCCTTTTCCCCGGTTGCTCTGCTCCCGGGGATTCTGGAGAAGGTCCGTCAGGACGGTGGCCTACTGCTTGTAGCCCCGCTCTGGCCGGCCCTAGTATTGTTCGCGGACCTTTTGTTGCTCCTCGCAGGTCTTCCGTTGGAGACCCCCATCAGGGTGGACCTGCTGTCTCAGGCGTCGGGGTCCATTGTTTACCCTCGCCTCGCGCTATGGAAACCGTCGGCGTGGCCCTCGAAGGGATCCGCCTCCTAGGAGCCGGTCTCTCGAACAAAGTCGTGGAGACCATCCTCCAATCCAGAACCCCCGCCACGAGGAAGCGTACGCCGGTAGATGGAAGCTCTTTGCCACTTGGTGTGGGCAACAACAGCTGGACCCAGTTAACTGCCCAGTCGGTTCAGTACTGGAGTTCCTGCAGGAGCGTTTTGCCACAGGTTTATTCCCGTCCACCATCAAGGTATATGGACGGGCGTTCTCTGGGGAGACAGCCCGCTGGCATCCCGCTTCCTTCGTGGCACCCTGAGGCCAGCAGCCAGCACTGGAGTTCCGTATTGGAATTTGGCCATCGTACTAGAGGGTCTCTCCGGCGCTCCCTTCGAGCCCATGGCGGAGGTTGCAGTGAAGTGTGTGGCTCTTAAGAACCTCTTCCTGCTTGCTATTTCCCGGTGACTAAGCAGAGGATGAGCAAGTGGGTGGTTGAGGCCATCACACTTGCTTATAAATCGGACGGCCATTCCGCACCTTGGCTGTCCGGGCCCATTCTACTAGGGGTATGGCGGCTTCTAAAGCCCTGTTGTCGGGAAGAGTATCGCCACACAACGTTTGCATGGCGACAGGCTGGTCCTCTCCCCACACGTTTGTGAGGTTTTACCACCTTGGCCTTAACGCTACACCTGGAGCACAGGTGCTCATCTGAGTGTGCGTCTTAAACTTCACACCACGGTCACTTGCTCATATGGTGAGTGGGTATAGGGTTCCCACAGCGTCTTTACGCAGCTCGAGTTCCCTGAGAGGGAACGTCTCTCGGTTACATATGTAACCTTCGTTCCCTGAAGACGCTGCGTAAACGTTCTGCCATACTCCCGGGCCTGCCCGTGGCAGTTGATTCTACCTTTCAGAGATGAATGGTCCTGCCCTTCGGGTCCCTTTATAGCGCCCTGGTCCCAGCGTCGCCCGCTTATGACGTACCAGCTCGCCATTGATTAGATTTCACACGTGCTTCATGACGCGGTCACGCAGAGGCGTTCCCACAGCGTTTTTATGCAGCGTCTCGTTCCCTTCAGGGAACGAAGGTTACATACGTAACCGAGAGACGTTCAGTTTCTTTGTGTATTTATTCTATAATGTTACTGACTTAGAAAGTGGTATTTCAGGTTTATAACTTGTCTGCCTGAGCTCACTTTCATCCATTACTGTCCATAATAGGAAGTATAAACTATATATAAAACCGTCAAAACCTCAGTAGGATGTTAGTCAGCCTGAAAGTTAAGCCATTAAAGTCACTTTTCACTAATGATTACGGGCGGATGCGGACAGTCGTTGGTTGGTTTAGGTATTTGTTGTAAATGTGTGTTGGTTCATTGATGTTTATAAGAACAGTACATGGACCTGGAAGGGGGAGGGGGCATGATGACAGAGTTAACATCATAACTAAGAGCAGCTTTTTCTCGCGTCTGATGTGTATTTAAAAACATGACATTGGTTACCAACGTCAAGTAACTCAAGCCATGTCTTAAACTAAGATGTGATGTTATGTTATATATTTTCTAACATTTATCTTGGTTTGAATTTGATTTGAACTTGATTCCAATTGAAAAGTTATCTCTGACTTTGATTCAACATTGTGAAAACTTTTAATAGTTTTGTTTTATTTGGGCTCCCATTATGGAACTAAATTTTATTTTGAATTCCAAAAAAGTAAATAAGCAAATAATCATTGCGTTTGTCTTTGAGCTAAGATCACTTATCACTTATAATTAAAGTTTAAACTGTATTCAACATTTAAGAATAAAGATTTTGTTTCTAAATGATTATCATTGCACGTGGCTTTAATTTTTTTGCCAGATTTCTATAGAAAACTCACCTTAAACGCGCCTTAATAAATAGCGGAAAAAACACCCGATCTGGCAACACGAGTCTCCAGCGTCGCACCGCGCATGCGTCATCAAAAAAAAAGAAATGCATGGAGGCGACATCTGCGTGTAGCAAAGAGACGGCGTAGAATAATTTAAAAGACTTTTATGAAGAAACTGACAAGGTGGGTGAGGATGGGAGGAATCTGACCTTTCTTTGCAAACATTTGCACCTTAATGATAACTGTCACTATTTGTATACTGTTTTTATTCCTCATTTAAAAAAGACCATTCAAGCAGCATGTGTTTGAGAATGTACTGTAGGGGTGAACGCTGCAGCTGCTGCTAGTGTGGAGTGAATGGACAGCAACATTAAAGCAACAATCCCCTCAATGCTAATGTGAACCCTGGTTGGATAAGGATTCAAAATTGGATATGAAGATTAAATCTGATGCATAGCTTCAGTGTTAAAACTGATAAAATAATTGCTGTCTGTGGTTCTATATGGGCTGTGGCAATAATTTTGAAAAAGAATAGCTTACACCAACATATGGAAAAAAAGAACTAAACTAGTTGGAACTGTGAACTTAGTTCAAATATTTTGAAGTTTGAACAATGAACTGAACTAGTTCATTTTAAAATTTGTGAACTGAACTTTGAACTAGTTCATGTAGAAAGTGAACTTTCCCAACACTGTCAGTCAGTCATTCAGATTAGAACATAGAACAGTAGGGACAGTTCAGAGGTCAATCAAACACTCCCAGGCTGCACGAACAACCACCACACATCTGTGGAACAATTCAACGGGGGAGCAACAGGAATCAGATCAAGGGCCTCCACGCAGAACTTGGGACTTCCTCAGGATATTTATCTAGTTTCCAGCACATTCCTGCAGCACGGGTTCTGCCCACACACACATTCAGCCCTCGGTGTTCCCGACCGCCGACCTTGTTCCAGTTTCTCTGATAAGGAGCAGCTGAGGCTGGGCGGGGCCCGGTTGACGTTGCCATGGTTTCTTGTGGCAACGTCAACCGGAAGCACTAGTCGCCATAGAAACAGCCAGTAGAAGTATAATTCAGGTTGTGCCACTGCTTTTGTAACTGAGCTTTGCTATTATTGGTAATCCCTACTTTGAGGTTTAATTGATTATCTTGATCTTCCACAACACATCTGTTACACATCTTCTCCAAAACCAGAGGAAAATGTGGTGATCTCAGTGTTATAACTTCATTGAGAATACATTATTTAACACCTATTTTGTAATGAACCAAACTCCCACTTATGTGGTGCCCAAATGTCTTATGGAGGGGATATGTATCTATATATAGATATAGATATGTATCAACTCAAAAAGTCTACATTGGACATTTAGATGTAATATTAAGGCTCTGAAAGTCCAATTCAGCCGCTTTAAGTTGAGAAAAGTTCTTATACAAAAAGGTAAAAAATTAGGAAAATAAATAGAAGCATATTGGCAAAATTGGTAAAGACTCTTTATAGATGAATGTAACTTGAAGATGCTTGTATAGATCTGGTAGTATGGTGCAACAAATGAAAACATATTCAACAACAAAAAACATTCAAGATACTTAAATAACTGTTCAATACAATCGGAACACTCTACTGTACTGCAAAAAATATATTCTTCCAAGACATCAACCTTTGCAATATTTTACAGTACTGTATTGACGAATAACAGTATGCTACTGTTGAGAATTCCTCGTAATTTTACAGTAATTTGTTACAGTAATTTGTTACAGTAATTTGTTACAGTAATTTGTTACAGTAATTTGTTACAGTGTGCTTAAACTATGTAAAGTACCACATGTCCGTGTGGCTTCATTCTCTTGGTGCTTTGCTGACGGTGCTGTACAGAGCAGAAGAATCATCCACAGCTCCTTCACACCTCCATCAGTTAAAAAACCGTAAACTCACACCATGAAGAATTAACATGTTTAAACAAACAGTGATGATAAAAGCAGCAAGATTGGCAAAGTCTCACTCACTGGCAGCACCAGAACTTTTAAAGTTGATACATGTACTCCTCTTCCTCCTCTTCCTGCTTGCCCCTGGAGGGGCGAGCTGGCCTGATGTTGGAGTAGAGAAGATCCTTCCGGGTTCCGGAAAAGTTCACGCTGCAAAGCTGCACCAGTGGGATCTGCATCAAAGAACAGTAAATACTTATTGGATGAATAGGTTTATTGTTGGACTGTAGTACAAAGGACCAAATAGCAGAATATCTGCAGGGGGGCTTGTTCTGTAATTACTTCTTTGGGCCCTTCATCTGCCCCATGGACCATGTCGAAGTGTCCCTGAGCAAGACACCTAACCCCTAATTTCTCCCCAGGCAAAATGTAAGCCATGGGTTAAAAAGCAAAGTAAGTCGCTTTGGATGAAAGCGTCAGCTGAATGACATGTAATGTGTCTGTGGATACTGTGCACGCTGTACACAAGAAGGACACACACAGATTCAATAAGAACATTAAGTAAAACGTGGATGTAGTTTGACCTTTTGGAGATGAAAACGATGAGAATATCTGTTATATAAAATATGATGAATGTTCAAATAGAACTCCACACTGAGCTCTTCCTCCTCACCTCAGCGCTGTTGTCTGGTATCTTCCCAGGGAAAAAGCTTTGTGAGGACCTTTTTCTTCTGGACAGAAGAATGAATGGACAAACAAATAAATGATCAAATCAAGTGAATGAAAGATCCATATCTGCATTTTATCACAGTGAAGCTGAACCGCTCACCTGATCCAGAGAAAGGCAGCAAGGATCGTGATCATCAGGAAAATAGTAGATGTGGACGCAACAGCTGCTGTTGTTGTTATTGACCATAAGAAGCTTTCTTTTCCTACACAGGAAATAAAACAAACAACAAATATAAACTATTATGATTGATGATTAGATGGAGAATGAATTAGGAGTGACCAACTGGTCAAACATATGATCTTTGACTCAGTGAAAGAATATCTGGAACCTAAAGATCTGCTCTATGCAGATGATGAACTTTAACTCTACCCCCAAAATACTATAATACTCTAAGCTAACTAGTTAGCATGCTAGCTAACTGTTGTATTGCTAACAGAACATTCTGTTTGTTCCAGACTGGTTTCTCTTGCTGAACTGCTCCTGCATTCTTACAGCTACACACTGTGTTCAGGTATCAACATATTCAGATCTTCTAGGAGGGCTGTGACTCTTCTTGTTCCTTCTACACTTCTGACTTCATCTGACAGCATCAGACCACGTGATGTCTGCCAGGACGCTCAGCTGGTGAAGCTTTAAAGTGATGAACCGAGGGTCCAGGGTCTGATTCTCAGGGGGTCATAGTGTATCTGCTCAGGTTCACCTTCTAGTCCCACAGATTTACCTGAAAAAGTAATCTGAAGTAAGGTGGAGGTACTACGTCCCATCTCGTTCTGGGCTTCACAGGAATAATTCCCACTGTGTTCAGCTCTGAAGTCAGTGATGGTGAACATCTGTCCTGATGCTCGTGGTGAGTCTTCATGCTCCTTGTACCAGGTGTAGTTAGCTGCTGGGTTAGCATCAGTGCTACAGGTCAGAGTCACTGAACCACCCTCCATCATCTCAGCGGAGGGACTCACTGACACAGAGGGACGCTGTGGACCATCTGGAGGAGACATGTGAACATATTATTACAAGTTATAGTTAACCAAAAAAAGTGAATAATAAAACGCTACCTTAGTAGTGATTATGTTGCTTTTAAAAAGTTGTGTTTCCCTCACATTTCACATCGATAGAGATTAAGTCAGACCTCTTCCTCCCCAGCTGGTTCTCAGCTGCACAGGAATACCTTCCAGAGTCAGAGGACTGGATGGAGCTGAAGACCATCTGAGGTCCTTCACTGAGAAGACGAGGGTCTGAAGTTCCATCCTCCTTGTACCAGGTGTAGCTAGCTGCTGGGTTAGCATCAGTGCTACAGGTCAGAGTCACTGAATCACCCTCCATCATCTCAGCAGAGGGACTCACTGACACAGAGGGACGCTGTGGACCATCTGGAGGAGACGTGTGAACATATTAGTACAAGTTATAGATGAATAAATAGAAGTTCATAACAAAACACTACCTTAGTAGTAATTATGTTGCTTTTCAGAAGGTTGTGTTTCACTCACATTTCACATCGATAGAGATGAAGTCAGACGTCTTCCTCCCCAGCTGGTTCTCAGCTGCACAGGAATACCTTCCAGAGTCAGAGGACTGGATGGAGCTGAAGACCAGCTGAGGTCCTTCACTGAGAAGACGAGAGTCTGAAGTTCCATTCTTCTTGTACCAGGTGTAGTTAGCTGCTGGGTTAGAATCAGTGCTACAGTTCAGAGTCACTGAACTTCCCTTCATGATGTCACCAGATGAGCTCATCGACACAAAGGAAATCTTCAGAGCATCTGGAGGAGACGTGTGAACATATTATTAGATGTTATAGTTAAATAAATAGAAGTTCATAACAAAACACTACCTTAGTAGTGAATATGTTGCTTTTCAGAAGGTTGTGTTTCACTCACATTTCACATCGATAGAGATGAAGTCAGACCTCTTCCTCCCCAGCTGGTTCTCAGCTGCACAGGAATACCTTCCAGAGTCAGAGGACTGGATGGAGCTGAAGACCAGCTGAGGTTCTTCACTGAGAAGACGAGGGTCTGAAGTTCCATTCTCCTTGTACCAGGTGTAGTTAGCTGCTGGGTTAGCATCAGTGCTACAGGTCAGATTCACTGAATCACCCTCCATCATCTCAGCAGAGGGACTCACTGACACAGAGGGACGCTGTGGACCATCTGGAGGAGACATGAATAAACACACTAAGAGGTTAGAAGATATTGATTAGCGTAGATATTGATTGTTTCCTCCACCCAGCTGACACATCACTTCTACTTCTGTTCTGGAAGAATCCACTTGAGTCTTTAGGGAAATCATATTATTCTGTCCAGCCTCTGATATTGTAGCAGCACTCATGTGTTTACACATTTATTATCAAAAATATAATATTTGTCACTTCAGAAAATGGGTACTTTATAAATAATTACTATAAATAAATCAAAGTTTTAAGGACCAAATGTTTCAATTATGCCTGAGTTAAGTTTGATCAACCTCCAAAAAATAATTTCAGATTATCAGGTTATTGTTTTTTTGTTCCTTTTCTGGTAAAAGTTTATATTTTGTTTCTATTAATATGTAACACGTGAGGTTTGGACCCAGATGCAGTACAACAGACAATATTGGTTCCAATAAGAGTCATTTATTTTCCTCATTGCAAACAAACAGTTAGTGGAAAAAGACGTGGTCTGGGACTGAAGGCAAGGTGGCTTACTGGCGCAGGAGCGAGACGGGCAGGCAGGGTCGGCACCAGGGAATCAATCCAAAGGAAAGTGCTGGAAGGTCTGGCATGAATGCGGAGACAAATGTGGCAGCCAGTGAGTGACTGCGGTTTAAATACTGAAGGTAGTGAGTAGGGTAGACAGGTGAGTGCATTTGGGCTGATGAGGTGAATGTGACTAGAAGAGTACAGAATGAACGGATTAGGTGAAGTGCGAGGTGTGAAGGACACTGAGTGACATAAAAACAGAATGACATCAATATGCAGCTGTGTGTACTTTAACATTTAGACTCCAGTGTGTTTACAGCTGTGATTAGAATCATATTGTTGTGTCAGTGTGTGAGTGACACTTCTACACGTAGACTGCAGGGGCCGGGGATTGAACCAGCGACCCTCTGGTCAGTGGACCACAGCTCCACCTCCTGAGGAATGTGGTGCTTCATCTTTTTGATGCCTCTAGTTTACATGCAGCGGTCTGGTGTCTCCATATGAAATGTTGTTGAAGCTCCACAGGCCGACACACTGGAGTCAACTTACACACTGCAGGAGAACCTTGATCCCAATATCCACTTAAAAAACAGGAATATCTGTCTGTAGAACCATAGGAGACTAGAAGAGAAGATCCTGTCTTGATGATCTCTCCATTCTTGGACCAGTCGTATTCAGGATGATGAGACAGAACACAGCTGCTGTGACACCTCAGGTTCAACCAGGTAGAATTTGATCTGCTCACCTGCACCTGGAGACCTGAACCTGTGAATATTATTTATTAAACCGTAAACATTCACAGATGACATTTATACTCTAGTTTTCTAGATGTTGAACATTTGGAGATGATTAATATGTGAATTTTCAATGTTACCTGTGACAAACAAAGTGACTCCAGGTGAACCAGTATATTTCTCTCCTTTGTTTGTCCTGAATGTGAATTTGTACTCAGCTGAGTCGCTCTCTCTCAGGTTTGCAATGACCAGAGTGCAACCCTTTGTATAACAATTGTTTTCCACACGGCCTGAATACTCAGAGTATCTCCTCAGATCCACAGGTTCACCATCTTTCTCTTTAGTGAACCAGAATCTTTCCTTTATATCAGAGTGATTTATTCCAGGTGGGTATGTGTAGTCACAGCTTATATACTCAGTTGATCCTTTTACAGCACAGACCTCAGTCTCATGGTAAGTCACTCTCCATCCGTCCTGACTCTGTATCACTGTAACACAGCACATCAGGAACCACAGTCACACTCAGAACAACATCACAGGACACACTCTCATTGGTAGTTTACTGAAGAGAAAAGATATGATGAGAAATATGAAAATCATTGAGTTTATAGAAAGTAATGAAAGAGTCCACGATGTCCACATGAACTCTGCAGCTGGAAGGAACAGCGATGTATTGAACCTGTGGACTTGAAAAAGCTCAAGTTGAAGTATTAGAAGGGTTTGGTTGATGAGAAGAAGAGTGCTTTGCTCTGTGCTCTTCTGTCTGTGGTCAGTCTGCTGCAGAGTGGAGATGGAAACTGGAGAGAAACCACAACTCTGAGGGCAACAATACTGGGAGATAGAGGTCACACCTCACTGAGGACAAGGGCGTTAACACTTTAAAGTATATGTAGATATAAATATTGTGATGCCCCACACACATAATATGAGTAGTGGGTGGTGTGCCTACCTAACTGTCGCCCTATAGGTGAGCCTAGGTGGGGCATTGTCCTGATGGCTAATGGAGAGCACCTGGGCCCGGTGTCTCCTGAGGTCTATACATTCCATGCTCCTGCCAGTTGGAAGGGGGACTCGAGAGGAGGCAGATGCGTTTTTTCAGTTGTGTTTGAGCTATTCTCTTCATTCATACATCCACACATCCACACTTATACCACTGATTTACTGACTTCCCACCTCATAAGATCCTTATGGTTTTTGGATATGTTATTTCAGTTCATCATTGAAGTTCTTTAGTTCTGTTAGGGTTATACTTTAATAAACATATATTCTTTCATCTTATATACTGTCTTTATATACTGGCTTGAGTCAGCTATCTCTTAAACCACATGAGCTGACTTCTCAGCATCCGGTTCTGAATCTATTTTCTGCATCACGGATGAAAGATATGAAATGTCACTCAAAGAGACACTGATCAAACAGGAAGAGAATAAAAATGACCACAAATACACAATAAAACCTGACAAAAAAGCAGATAAAACGCTGCTGATCGATTAGAGGAAGTTGAACAGAGACATTTCTTCTTTGTTAATGTTCATTTAGTCCTTATTTGTGTTTGATGCCATCAGACCTGTGTATGAACTAAAAAGCCAGCTCCCTGTGTGTGTGTGAGGTGCTAACGGCCTCCCAATCTAAATGTAGAAGTACAGTACCTTGTACAGAGAGAAGGAAGACGACTAATCCACCGGCTGATGAACTCATAGCTGCTCCTCAGATCAGAAACTCTTTATTCACTAAGTCACCACCAACACGTCTACACTAAAGAGGAGGCTGATGTCTCTGAGGTCAGCTCCTCTCTTCTGGAGTTGGTACTAAGCTGCTGTTCAACCCCAGCAGGGCTTCCTTCCTCTTTACCTCATTAGCATGAGCTGCAGGACCACAAGTAGCTTTAAAGTTAGTGTCTTACTTCTGCTGAAAGGAAACATCATTAAAGTGTTGTTAATGAGTGAAGATCATCTTGATGAACCTGGAAGTAGCATCAACGTCTGTAATAATTCACATGAAACGAAAGGATGCAGTGTGACGTCCTCCTGTCCACATGTAGATAAATGTGTCCTCTCTGCAGCTCTTCATACGTCTTCCTCACATTCAGGACAGAAACAAGACAAACAAGCTGTCAACTCACACACATGCTGCTTTATTCATTTATTGTTTGGTCCAAATATTCATACATTTTAACACAATATGAAAGAGACTGTTGAGGTCAGTTTGTAGTGTTTAGTGACATCTAAACACGTCCCCACTTTGACCCTGTCAGACACAAGACGCTTGTCCCTCCCTTTGTCTGAACTACTGTAATTCACTCTTCCCTGTTAAGAATATCCTGAAACTACAAAACATCCAGATCAGTGGTGCCAGGATCCTGATGAGAGAAACATGATCACATGACACGGATCCTACACTCAGTACACGGCTCCCTGTCTCCTTCCTGAAGGACCACAGAGTCTTAGATGGACATTCAGCTCCTTTTCTGCAAGAACGACTCAGAGACCCAACATGAGAACACAATGCAAACATCACCTGTTGTTATTCTGCAACCAGGGTTAGACTGGTAATCGGGCATACCGGGCGAATGCCTGGTGGGCCGACGCACTTGGGGGCCGGTCGATAGGCCTATAAACATTTTCTTATTTTTTAAATTCTTTTCTTTCGACCGGCCCATAAAGCAGGGACAGCGGCCCATTAGTTCCCTATCAGGGAACTCGAGCTGCGTAAAGACGCTGTGGGAACGCCCCTCCGTGACCGCGTCATGAAGCACCTGTGAAACCTAACCAATGGCGAGCTGGTACGTCATAGCGGGGACGCCGGACCAGGGCGCTATAAAGGGACCCGAAGGGCAGGACCATTCATCTCTGTGCCTTCATCTAGTGCGTGTGAAGTTTTCCACTTAGATAGAAATGGCTGAGCGGTTTGTCCAGTGTGTTCCCCCTTGCACCCGATTTATTACGGGCAGAGACTCACACGACCTGTGTGTTGTCTGCTTCCTCCACCTCGGACGAGACGCCGCTCTCACGTTTTTCCGGCTCCGAGGAGCTTGACGTGGTGAGCGTAGAGGCAGCGGAGGCTGACGCCGAGGCGACTCATTCCCCCGCTGCCGCAAAAGAACTGCTGGAGGTCCTCACCCGAGCCACTGACAGATTACACATCAGCTGGCCGGCGGGTGAGCAGCAGTTCTGGAGTAGGCCGGTGTCTGCTCGCGGGTACAACCCGCGTACGCCATTGTACTCGTCTTTAGCTGAGGCTAAGCGACATGGCTACGGGAGTATGCCGGCCGCGGAGGGGGCCCTGGCGAGCCATGTTTCCCCCGCGTCCGTGTCGTTGAGGACACCGGTACTGCCCACCAAGCCTTCGAAGACTACCTCGGCCCTGGTGGGCAAGGCTTACTCGGCGGCGGGGCAAGCGGCGTGCTGCCTGCACACGATGGCGCTTATCCAGGCGTATCAGGCAGAGGGGACGGAGCTAACGCCGGAGGCAGTGCGTGAGCTGAGGCACACGGCTGACCTCGCGTTGAGAGCCACGAAGGAGAAGGACGAAGTCAGCGCTTCCCTGCCAGTACGCTGTAGCAGGGCGCGGTGTCCCTGAGAAACTTTTGGGGTGAGTGGCGAGCCCTCCCCAACGTATCTCAATGGGTCCTGCACACAATCGATGTCGGCTACGCCATCCAGTTTAGGTGGCGGCCGCCTCGATTTCGGGGCGTACTACCCAAGGTGGTAGCGTCTTCTTTACGCAGCGTCTCGTCCCTTCAGGGAACGAAGGTTACATACATAACCGAGAGACGTTCATTTTCCATACTGACACTGGGCTGGCCCAATCATCTCTTAGCAGGCTCCACCCCTCCCTCTCCGTGTGTCAGTCAGTGGCTCAGAGCCAGAAAGAAATGTGTGGATTAGGATGGAGAAACTAAAACGTAAGAGGGGTGCAGAGAACCAGATCACCTGGACCTGCACATCTGGATCTGTGAACCAGGAGCAGCCAAAGCTATTGTTGCTTTATCTTTGGGGAGAACGGTGCATGTTGTCAGAGCCTTTTATTGATTTTGTTCTTTGTACCTTTGACGGTCAAAGTGGTTCCAGGTAAACCGCTGCTCCCTTTAAAGCTCCGTGTGGTGAACTTGAAGCGGTACTCAGCTGAATCGCTCTCTCTCAGGTCTTTGATTCTCAGGGTGGAGTGTCCCCTCTCGGTATCAAGGACCTCAACACGACCTTCGTACTGGGAGTCTTCACGAAGGTCCTCTGGTTGAGCGAGATGCTTCCAACGACCACTACGCCGAGGGCTGAACCAGAACTTAGAGGTGACAGATCTACTGTTATATGTGGCAGAAATGTCCACTGAAGATCCTCTGAAGGCACAGATGCTTCTTTCATCGTACGTCACGTTTCAGGATTGACCGTAAACACCTGAAAAGATAAAATAGTTTAAATGATCATCATTAAACTCTTCAGCTGCTCGGCGTCACGTGAGGGGAAGTCGGTGCAGGAGGCTCACACTGTGGGGGGGACCGGAGCTCCTCGTATCCTCTCACAGCACAGGACCAGCTCTCTTCAGGATTAAAGTAGCCCCCAATCGTTGTTGTTCCTTCCCTCGTCATTTTCTCTCCGTTCTTGTACCAGCTGTAGAAGGTTGGACCAGGTAGAGGACATCTGCTCTGACACGTCAGCTCTGCTGATTTACACGTTTCTACACGACAAGATCTCAACTTGCTGACCTCCACCTGTAAACCTGGATTAGTAGAAACAACACACAGTGTGTGAATCCTTCCAGAGACACCAGCAGTGCTTCCCAAGTATCGGGCGCTTGGATCGATACCTGTGACGGACAGACGGACTCCCGGTCGGCCGGTGCACTTCCTGTCCGGTTGGTTTGTGGTGAACATTAACACAGCACACCTGTACTCAGCCGAGTCGCTGGCTCTCAGGTGGCTGATGCTCAAAGAGCAGCGGTTGCTATGGTAACTGTACTGCACCCGCCCCGCGTATCCCGGGTCTGTTCTCAGGTCCACCGGGGGCCCGTGCTGCCTGTCGGTAAACCAGAAGGCCCTCTGCACTGTGACCCCTTCACTGGTTCTGGAGGGGGGGGTGTAGCTGCAGTGCATCTCCAAGGTGGATCCTTGTAATCCACAGATCCAGGAGGAACTGTAAGAAACTCTGCAGCCATCCTCACCCCGAATGACTGGAAGAGGAACCACAAACCACCATCACACTCATAACAGCAGGCCGGGTGGAGGACACATGTGTATGTATGTATATATATTAAGGCTGTCAAAAATAGCGTGTTAACGACGTTAATTGGTTGTTTGTCGTTAATTACGTCAATTTTTTGAAACACATTTCACGCATGCGCAGTGTGACAAATTATTCAGGTCAGGAAAGTACCTCTTCCTCTAGGGAATGCACTTCATCCTATACGACACATTACTGCCACCTGCAGGCATATGTCAGGCCGTCAGGTTCAGCAAGCAGTTTGCGCCACGCTGAATGTTCGCAGCCATTAACAAAATCAACCTCAGATCATGTGACCAACACAACAGCAAAATGTTCAAACACGTTGGAATTCGACGCTGGAAATGGTCAAGCGCGTGAGCAGAAATAAAGAGGCGGTCATCGCCATACTTGCCAACCTTGAGACCTCAGACCGTTGACGGGTGGTGTAGCAATATTGTTCGGGTGGAAATCGGGAGAAATTCGGGAGAAAGGTCGGTCCGGGAGATTTTCGGGAGGGGCTTTGAAATTCGGGAGGGTTGTCATGTCTGTTCATCGCAGCCCTGGACCATCAGGAGCACAAACTCGTTTTGCCGCAGCAGAGTGGGATAAACTGCAGAGGCTGGAGACCCTTCTAGAGCCATGCAGGGAAATCAGTCTGTAACTTATCAAATAACATTAATTTGATTATTTTCTGAAATGAATTAAACGAAGTCAAATATCAATAACATGTATTTATGTAAAAAATAATAATGATCATAATAATAATGGTAATTATGTATCTGTGTCCTGTTATTTATCTTTAGTATGCATTTCAGAAAGAAAAAATGGTTAGGATTCAGGTGTAATTGCAAATAGTGATTAATCATGATTAATCCACTGAAAATTCTGATTAATTTGATTAAAATGTTTAATCATTTGACAGCCCTAATATATATAAATATATATATATATATGCAAACATCACAGGGGATGAAGCTACAGAAACAGCAACACATCGATCCGTTGATGCACATCTTTTTCTTCAGAGGAAGACGAAACTGAATATTAATTATTAGCAGAAAGTAAAACAGTCTTCCAGTTAGTGGTGAGTTCAGGGTGTGATGATGCAGAGAAAGAGACAAAGGAGGAAGTGAAACTTATTATAAAGTATTTTGGTTCTATTGAGTCTTACTGGTGTTACAGACACTCTGGGATCATCAGAAATGTTCACTGAGGTCTGACATGGATCAAATACAAGGAAGAAGAACTACAGGGAGACGTCTACCTCACTGCAGAGCCAATAAACACCATCAATGTGTATTTTATTCATTTATTAAGCACAAAAATGTAATTCACAGAGAAACAAAATGTTGTAGCTTGAAGGTCTTTGTAATTAAAACATTTGCTATTTTTTATAGAAACATGAAGCCTAAACAGTTTAAATACCTCAATGTGATCTTCAGTAACAAATCAATTAGCAGATCCTGAATAATAAATGAAATACAATAAACATTTTTATGAGAGAAAAAAAAACTCAGCTTCTTTTTAAATAAACCAAAACCACACCTTTGTGGTGCTCACGGGGGGTTCAGGTCTCTTATGGGGGGGGGGGGCTGTTCATCCCTCAGGCCCCTGCTATATATTTATATATATGTTACATTACATCACAGGTCATTTAGCTGATGATTTTATCCAAAGCAACTTAAATTGCATTATAGCCCATGCGTTACATTTTTGCCTGGGGGGCAATTAGGGGGTCAGTGTCTTGCTCAGGGACACTTTGACATGTCACATGTCACATGGAGCAGCCGGGTTTCAAACAGTCAACCATTCGGCTCTTAAAGGGAAACATTGAACTTTTTGATGTAATATTAAGGCCCTGAAAGTTGAATTCAGTCTCATACAAAACAATAACATGTGATGCAACTTCAGTCCAAATAATGATCAATAGAAGCATATTGGCAACATTGGTAAAGACTATTTACAGATAAATGCACTTGAAGATGCTTGTATAGAACAGGTAGTAACATTTAAAGGCTGATTCCAGACTGCAAGCTGGCCTCCCATTGGCTCACTGATAGTTCTCTGATGGAAGCCTTAACGATGGTGAATATACAACATGTCAAACCTCATATTCATGCAGGTGTGTTTAAGCTGCTTAAACTCTGTAAAGTAACACACCACATGTCCGTGTGGCTTCATTCTCTTGGTGCTTTGCTGACGGTGCTGTACAGAGCAGAAGAATCATCCACAGCTCCTTCACACCTGCATCAGTGAAAGAACCGTCAACTCACACCATGAAGAATGAACACGTTTAAACAGCAAGAAAACATGAAGATAAAAGCACAGATGGATCCATATTTACTAAAGATGTCAGACTCACTGACTGGCAGCACCAGAACTCTTAACGTTGACACTTGAGTACAGAACTTCCTCCACTTCCTCCGTGCGTCTGGGGGGGCGATCTGGCCTGATGTTGGAGTAGAGAAGATCCTCCTGGTTTCTGGAGAAGTTCACGGTAGAATAGCAAAGCTCTTCTGTTGGGATCTGCATCAAGAACAAGAAGTATTATTGGATTAGTTCATGTATTGTTGGACTTTAGTACAAAGGACCAAATAGTAGAATATCTGCAGGGGGTTGTTCTGTAATTACTAGAGTTGTCAATATATTTAAAAATAATAATAATAATAATTAATCACACATTTTAAAACTGATTAACCCTGAATATTTTTTTTCTTTTCTAAAGATGAAATCTTACAAGTATTGAGTCATCACTTTAGAAAGAGTGTATTTTTAACCCAAACTACACACATTTGATCATCTTGGAGACAGAATTCCACCTGGTGGAACATGTTGAACATGTTGAACTAGCGACTCCTGTTGTCCTCGTGCACTTTGCTCTCATCTCTCCATCATTTAACGGCTGTGTTTGAAGGGCCATCAATGTCCTCACATTTAGCAGGACGTTTCAAGTCTTCTAGGGACACAGTGGTGTCCTCTGCAGACTGTGTGCAGCACAGGGTAACGCTACATGTTGAGATGGAAGTAGCCTAGCAGCTAGCTTAGCAGCTAGCTTAGCCTAGCAGTGCATAAAGTGATCGTCAACTGCGTTAAAATATTTTATCACATTTATTTTGTCCACATTAATCACATAGATTAACGTGTTATTTTCAACAGCCCTGTGTGGACAGTAAATGTGTAAAGTTGATGGAGTGAGGATCTACTCTAGAGAAGGCTTTTGTGAAGGCCTCACATCAGACCAACAGCTGGCACAGATTCTTATTTTTTAGGTCAAGCTCAGAGTGGTCGATCCGCCTCTTTTCACCACCCTGCTGAACAGACTGATCATCATCATCATCATCATCATCATCACAGCTTCTCCAGGTACAGGAGGTGTCTAACGGTGCATCTCATCTGGGTCAACAGGTGCGTCCCGGAATTGACGGCAGGTGTCTATGAACTATGAACCTTCAAAGAGCCTGGTGGGATACGGGGGAAGCGGCAGGTGGTGCAGCACCGAGTGGAGGTGGACAGCTGTGTATGTGTGTTTGTGTGTGTGTGTGTGTGTCACACTGAGCTCTTCCTCCTCACCTCGGTGTTCTCTGGTCTCTCTACAGGCCGGCTGCTTTGTGAGGACCTTTTTCTTCTGGACAGAAGAATGAACGAACAAACAAACCAGTGTTTAAATCTAGTGATTTAACGACTGCGTGAATATAAGATCCACATCTGCATTTTATCACAGTGAAGCTGAACCGCTCACCTGGTCCAGAGGATGACAGCGAGGATCATGATGATCACCAGGAGAACAGCAGATGTAGAAGCAACAGCTGCTGTTATTGACCCTTGAAACAGGGATTTAAAAAACAATTAGAAATTGATCCTTTGAAATAAAATCATGTGAGGACAAAAACATTCTAAATAAAGACTTTTTCAACTTCTGCTAATTTGCTCAATGATATGAAAATGATCTCATATGGTTCCATTGATATTTATTTTTCATTCATTGACTTCTCGCTAAATTTGCTCCACGAGAAAGAAAACAAACCACAACAAATATAAACTTTTAACTATGGAGGAGGACCAACAGGCCGGAAATGAGATGTTCCGCCGGTCGGATCGTCAGCGCCGCCCCTCCCTGTGATTTTAATGTCTGGCCTTCATTCATCAACGTGGGAAACGTCTGAACCTAAAATGAGTTTGACGTCCCTGCTGCAGATGATGAACTTTAACTCCAACATGAGTAGAAGGTAAAACAACGTAGCTGGATGTGCAGAGCGGTGGCCATCTTTTTGTGTCCTGTTGCCATGGCAACAAACTAAACACTCAAACACCCCCAAAAATACCGTAACATTCTAAGCCAGGGGTGTCAAACTCATTTCAGATTCGGGCCAAACACTGCCCAGTTCGACCGAACGCGGGCCACTGACGATCGGCGGACCAGGATTATATATTTATATCCATTAATGAACTTTTCTCCTCATGGTACCATGGTAACCGCTGGCATCGCAGACGGATTTCTAGCATACACACGTTTAATTACGTTGATTTTTACTGTGAAAATCTACGTACTTCCGGTTTCATTTAATGGGAAAAACCACAAAAGGGATTAAGGAAGTAAAAAGTTGTCAGTCTGTCTCGTTTTTTGGTTGTAAACGAGAAAACGACTGCCCACTTCAGTTATCTCGTTATTGATTAAAAACGAAAAACAAAAAACACGTGTTTTAATTCACGGTTTTTACGTTAAAAGGGACGATCAAAAGGTACACGGACCGTTTAGTCATTTTTTGGGGAGAGGGATAGTTGAAAGTTGACACAAGTGGTTTGTAAGACAGACTGTGAGGCGCGCTTTCGCGGGCCGCGAGTGCGCAACGTCACACGGAGAGTGCATTGTGGGATTTGTAGTAATATGGTAATGTGTGCGATACACCAACACATAAACAACAAAACGGCTCCGGCTCTGTGCCACGCCGGCCGCAACTTTATTACTCGTCACTTTTTCTTCACAACCTTGAACCCTTCTTCTACTTCCTCTCCTCCTTCACAATAAAAGAACTTACACCGGAACAGGAGTGCAATAATAGCTTACATACCTCCCCACCCCCATAAAGAAACGTCCCCGTTTCTAAACCAAATTTGAACTGCTGCATAAAACAAACAAACATGTCTTTATAACCCAACATCTAACAGTAACTAATATAACACATTATTCATCACCCACTGCAGAGCCTCCTGAAAACATGCAAAACTAATCTCAATGGATACCAGAAATTGCTGATACCCCATAGTGTTTGGACTGCATGTGCAGCTACCGCAATGAACACGTGTCAATAAACATTTCCACTTGTATCACATCAACATCAGCTAGCGATACGTAACAAAGTCCCTTAAATATGCTGGCGGCTTCACAGCTCTATTTGAACGAGTCACAGTCCGTTGTGGGTTACTGTTGCCCGTAACCCATGTAGTCTCCATGCCAATAGTAACCCGAGGCTCCTCCCCTCCACCGCCCTCCTGGGACGGGTCGTCCTGCGGCGCAGGTGCTTGGTGAGGGAGAGCTGGGAAGCTACTGGAAGCACCAGCAAGCCGTGGCAAGGTATACGGTTTCAATCTGTCATAATGGACCACTTGCTCCGGTCCATGGAGATCCAGCAGACTGCCAATACGATAGATGAGTCCATGTTCTTCTTGAGATTCCAACACAGCCAGGACTCTGTAGGGTCCCTTCCAGTGTGGAGCAAGTTTCAGACAGTCCTCGGTAGGATTATGCAGCCATACGAGATCCCCTTCCCGATATGGCTGGTAACGTGTACTTCTATCATAGTACAGTTTTTGGTTTTCATGGGCTTCCGCACCACACTGTCTGGCACCACAAAAAGCCATCTCCAGCCTTTCTGCCAGAGATGTCGCAAAGTCGGCATGAGACATAGGCAAGTCCATGCATCCCCTCTGTGGCGGCACCAACACCTCCACCGGGACACGAGCTTCCCGTCCGTGGGTTAAAAAGAAAGGGGTGTAGTTTGTGGAAGCATGAACAGATGTATTATAGGCAAAATCTACCTGTTTCAAATAGTAATCCCAATCACCTCCGCAGGAAAGCAATGCCTTGGCCAGTTGGTCGATAAGAGTCCGATTAAATCTTTCAACCATTCCGTCTGATTTGGGATTATACGGTGTGGTGCGTGTTTTCTTAATCCCTAAAAGTTGACACAGTTTTTGAATAACCCCCGCTTCAAACTGCCGGCCCTGGTCACTGTGAACCATCTCAGGAATGCCGTGAATCAGCACGTAATCCTCAAACAGACACTGTGCAACCGATAGGGCTGTCTGATTAGGTAGAGCATACAGGTTCACAAAATTGGAGAAGTAGTCTTCTACTACCAGCACATACCTGTTGCCCTTAACTGTCCCTGGTAACTCTAGGATGTCCATTGCCACTCTTTGGAATGGCCGAGTTGCTTGGGACCCGCCCATTGGGGCCCGGTGCCTAGGCACAGGAGCTCTGCGGGTCTGACATGGCCGACACTGTTCGCACCACATACTCGTTCCGCAGAGAAATGCGCCGACACAGGACCACCATGAAGGTGCTTTAGCACATCCGGTACAAGCGATGATGGCACGACCACCTGATACTGAGCCCCCCCTGTGAGGGAGGAATTCACTCTCCGGCAGAGAAGGCCATCCACCATAGAGAGCCGAGGAAATTCAGTCCACAACTTCCGCAGCCACCTAGAGCTCCCTCTCATCTGCCCCCGAGGCGGTCGCGAATCCCCCCAACTCGACACTGTAGCAATATCAAGATCGGCTTTTTGCAGCTCTTTCAGTCCAGTTCCATCATGTGACAGGGAATGGATGAAAGACAGATCATTCGTCTCCTTCTCTGCTTCCAACGGCTGCCCCCCTATGGTGAGCTCAGAGGTCGGGAGGTCCAGCGCAGATGGCTGTGTCAACTGACTGTCAGTTTGAGGAGTCCCTGTCCCCCTGTCTGAGCCAACAGCATTCACGAGTGTGATGACCTCTGGTGAGTCGCCATTCCCCGTATCGAACTCCGGATGCTGTGGCCGCCGTGAGAGGGCATCAGCATTGGTATGTTTTTTACCATCCTTGTGTTGAATGACCCAGTTGAAAGGATCCAGCTCCAATATCCACCTTGCTCTTCTCCCAGTGGGATCTTTGTCAATGGACATGCCGCGGAGGCCCAACAGAGGTTTATGAACGGTTATCACGGTGAAGGCAGCTGCTCCGATGTAATGTCTGAATTGGCGTACAACCCACACAATAGCCCACAGTTCTCTGTCGAATGTGGACCAACGCCTTTCGGTGGGGGTGAGTGACTGACTAGCATACACCACCACTCTCTCCAGTCCTTCTCTGTCTTGCGCTAGCACGGCCCCCACTGCTTCCATGGACGCATCTGTATAGACCTTAAAAGGAGTGTTGAAGTCTGGCATAGTGACAATAGGGGACCCTGAGAGCACCCCTTTAAGATACTCAGGTGTAGGGTGGTGGTTATGCTTCCCAAGGTGTCGAGCATCTGGCCATTCACAGCACGTGCGGCAATAAACTCAGCATTTATGGGCCGCTCACCCAGCGCTGGAACTGACATGCGAAAATCAGCACTGATAAACGACTGGGTGGCCCCTGAATCCACCAATATGTTGATTTCAATACCTTCAATGCTTCCCCTCACATACGAGGTACTCTGTCGCGTTCTCTCATTTTGTACTGTTGCATTACTGGCTGAGCCACTTACTGAGGTAGCTGGTGTCGGGCCCGCAACATCAGCTAGCATCCGTTTCCCGACCGATCAGTTGGGTCCTCTCTTCTGGGCGAGAGAAAACGCACTCCTCTCTTCCTCTGTGTCTCCTCATTAAAGGGGCCCCTGGGGGATCTAGGGCCCCTCCAGGTTGGAGAGATGGCTCTATTCTCGTGAGGCGCCCGATAATCCTGGTTTTCCCTGGGACCTTTTTCCGCTTCACGTCCCCGCCAAGCATTGTCAGGGGAACGTCCTCTCTGTTCACCCCGCAGGCGACGTGACTGGCAGCCCTGCTCACCGCACATACTCCCACACTGACCTCCACGCACTGAGGGATTGGTCCGCCACTCGTCCTTTCTGGATCTCAGTCGATCGTTTTCCTCTGTCATCTTCCTCATTTCCATCCTCATTTGACTCAGTTCTTCAGTAACTCTGTTTATCGTCCTGTACAAGCCACCTCCATCAGATACGGACTGTACCACTGTTGCAGTAACGTTCCCGGAAAGGGGCTGGCTTACTTGGGTGTTGACATAGTCCATCTTAAGAGTCTCTCTGGCTATTTCACAACGGCCAGCTATGACCAGGGCATCAGACACCTCTGTAGCTCCCTGTTTGTGACATTTAGCTCTCAGAACCGGATCAAGACCCGCCAGAAATCTGCGGAATTTTTCTTCTCTGTGAGCTATTTCACCATAGCCTGGGAATGCCTCTTGAACTAGTTTGCTTATATCCGCTGCATACACTTCCAAACTCTCCCCTGGAGCCCGAACACGTGCAGAAAGGTTCGCTCTGACGCAATCCAAAAAATGTCTTTGTCCAAAAGCCTCCTGCAATTTCTCCTTTACTGCAGAATATTCGTTCTGTACGGCCGCTGGCAGGCTATCCCACAGAAGGAAGGCAGCCTTGGTCAGCCGCGTCGGCAAGATCCTAGCCAGTTCATAATCATAGTCACCTGCATTGCCTCCTACCAGCGCCTTCACAGCCACCTCATACTGTCTGGCCCAGCAGGGAAAACTTTGATTTTCCTCCCCAGCAAAGGGGGCCGGCAGCTCGATCTTGACGTTGCTGGTGAACGGCCGGTCTCCGCGCCGCACGTTGTAACCCAGCGGGTCCTCCTCACATTTCCACATTTTGTCTGCTTCTTCTTTTATTTTTCTACTGTCTGTGCTTACGATGTAACACGAGATGTCCCCGCTCCTACGCCGTGCTGAGTCTTCACCTCGCGCTGGCGTCACTGTACCGTCTTTGAACAAACTGCGTGTTAGCAGTGGCTAACATTAGCTAGCTGGCGCTCACGTCGATAAACGGGTTTTTACACTTATCTGACGATGGGTTTTATTTTCTTTACTAGCAGGAAAGTAATCCCACCGCTGCCACCAATGTAGCCGAGGGTTATGGTACGCCTATACTTGGGTTAATAAAAAACAACAACACGGCTCCGGTTCTGCGCCACGCCGGCCGCAACTTTATTACTCGTCACTTTTTCTTCACAACCTTGAACCCTTCCTCTACTTCCTCTCCTCCTTCACAATAAAAGAACTTACACCGGAACAGGAGTGCAATAATAGCTTACAATTCATTCACGGGCCGGATGTGGCCCGCAGGCCTTGAGTTTGACACATGTGCTCTAAGCTAACTAGTTAGCATGCTAGCTAAATGTTGTATTGCTAACAGAACATTCTGTTTGTTCCAGACTTGTTTCTCTTACTGAACTGCTCCTGCATTGTTACAGCTACACACTTGTAGATTGTTGATAAAATGTGTGAGTGAACAGAAGAATGAGTGTGATTTACCTGAAGAAGTAATCTGAAGTAAGGTGGAGGTACTACGTCCCATCTCGTTCTGGGCTTCACAGTAATAATTCCCACTGTGTTCAGCTCTGAAGTCAGTGATGGTGAACATCTGTCCTGATGCTCGTGGTGAGTCTTCATGCTCCTTGTACCAGGTGTAGCTAGCTGCTGGGTTAGCATAAGCGTTACAGGTCAGATTCAGTGAACCACCCTCCATCATCTCATCAGACGGACTCACTGACACAGAGGGACGCTGTGGACCATCTGGAGGAGACATGTCCACATATTACTACAAGTTATAGTTAACTAAAAAAGTGAATAATAAAACACTACCTTAGTAGTGATTATGTTGCTTTTCAGAAGGTTGTGTTTCACTCACATTTCACATCGATAGAGATGAAGTCAGACCTCTTCCTCCCCAGCTGGTTCTCAGCTGCACAGGAATACCTTCCAGAGTCAGAGGACTGGATGGAGCTGAAGACCAGCTGAGGTTCTTCACTGAGAAGACGAGGGTCTGAAGTTCCATCCTCCTTGTACCAGGTGTAGCTAGCTGCTGGGTTAGCATCAGCGCTACAGGTCAGAGTCACTGAATCACCCTCCATCATCTCAGCAGAGGAACTCACTGACACAGAGGGACGCTGTGGACCATCTGGAGGAGACATGAATAAACACACTAAGAGGTTAGAAGATGTCAGTGTAGATAGTTGATCCTTTGAATGAATACTTGTGTGTCTTTCTCTGTTCTTCATCACAGCAGGTGTCACAGGTGAGACTCCTGCTGGTGTAAAGTGACAATAAGCAGCCTTTAATCCTTTGTAATGTTCATATCTCCACACATTCTTCTCTTTAGATGCTGCTTGTGTCCTTAGCTGAGTCTGTCCTCTCACTTCTAGTTGTTGGAGGAGTTATTGATTGTTTCCTCCACCCAGCTGACACATCACTTCTACTTCTGTTCTGGAAGAATTCACTTGAGTCTTTATGAACATCATATTATTCTGTCTGGTAATAGTTTATATTTGAGTTTCTATTAATAACAGAATGACATCAATAAGCAGCTGTGTGTACTTTAACATTTAGACTCCAGTGTGTTTACAGCTGTGATTAGAATCATATTGTTGTGTCAGTATGTGAGTGACACTTCTACACGTAGACTGCAGGGGCCGGGGATTGAACCAGCGACCCTCTGGTCAGTGGACCACGGCTCCACCTCCTGAGGAATGTGGTGCTTCATCTTTTTGATGCCTCTAGTTTACATGCAGCGGTCTGGTGTCTCCATATGAAATGTTGTTGAAGCTCCACAGGCCAACACACTGGAGTCAACTTACACACTGCAGGAGAATGATGACCAGAAGATCCTCTTAAATCACAGGAATATCTGTCTGTAGAACCAGAGGAGACTAGAAGAGAAGATCCTCTCTTGAAGTACACTTCATTCTTGTACCAGTTGTATTCAGGACGATGAGACAGATCACAGCTGCTGTGACACGTCAGCTCCAACCAGGTAGAATCTGATCTGCTCACCTGCACCTGGAGACCTGAATCAGTGAATATTATAATATTATTAAACATTCACAGAAGACATTCATAATCTAGTTTTCTAGATGTGAATTAAAATGTTACCTGTGACGGAAAAAGTGACTCCAGGTGAACCAGTATATTTCTCTCCTTTGTTTGTCCTGAATGTGAATTTGTACTCAGCTGAGTCGCTCTCTCTCAGGTTTGTGATGGTCAGAGTGCATCTCTTCTTATAACAATCGTACTTCACACGGTCTGAATACTCAGAGTCTGTTCTCAGATTCACAGGTTCACCATCTTTCTCTTTAGTGAACCAGAATCTGTCCTTTATATCAGAGGTATTTATTCCAGGTGGGTGTGTGTAGTCACAGAATATATACACAGTTGATCCTTTTGCAGCACAGACCTCAGTCTGACGGTAAGTCACTCCCCATCCATCCTGACTCTGTATCACTGTAACACAGCACATCAGGAACCACAGTCACACTCAGAACAACATCACAGGACACACTCTCATTGGTTGTTTACTGAAGAGAAAAGATATGATGAGAAATATGAAAATCATTGAGTTTATAGAAAGTAATGAAAGAGTCCACGATGTCCACATGAACTCTGCAGCTGGAAGGAACAGCGATGTATTGAACCTGTGGACTTGAAAAAGCTCAAGTTGAAGTATTAGAAGGGTTTGGTTGATGAGAAGAAGAGTGCTTTGCTCTGTGCTCTTCTGTCTGTGGTCAGTCTGCTGCAGAGTGGAGATGGAAACTGGAGAGAAACCACAACTCTGAGGGCAACAATACTGGGAGATAGAGGTCACACCTCACTGAGGACAAGGGCGTTAACACTTTAAAGGGAATGGCTTTCTAAAGTCAACAATTAATAATAACTCACAAATTGTATTTGTTTTTCTAAAACCACATGATCTGACTTTTCAGCATCTGGCTCTGAATCTATTATCTGTAACACGGATCAAAGATACAAAATGTCACTCAAAGAGACACTGAACAAACAGGAAGAGAATAAAAATGAGCACAAATACACAATAAAACACGACAAAAAGCAGAACAAAGCTCCTCAGAGACTCTGAGTGACTCCCAGCCTCTAAATGTGTTGTAATGCAAAGAAACGCTGCTGAACGATTAGAGGAAGTTGAACAGAGACATTTCTTCTTTGTTAATGTTCATTTAGTCCTTATTTGTGTTTGATGCCATCAGACCTGTGTATGAACTAAAAAGCCAGCTCCCTGTGTGTGTGTGAGGTGCTAACGGCCTCCCAATCTAAATGTAGAAGTACAGTACCTTGTACAGAGAGAAGGAAGACGACTAATCCACCGGCTGATGAACTCATAGCTGCTCCTCTGTGTTGAATCAGCAGATCAGAAACTCTTTATTCACTAAGTCACCACCAACACGTCTACACTAAAGAGGAGGCTGATGTCTCTGAGGTCAGCTCCTCTCTTCTGGAGTTGGTACTAAGCTGCTGTTCAACCCCAGCAGGGCTTCCTTCCTCTTTACCTCATTAGCATGAGCTGCAGGACCACAAGTAGCTTTAAAGTTAGTGTCTTACTTCTGCTGAAAGGAAACATCATTAAAGTGTTGTTAATGAGTGAAGATCATCTTGATGAACCTGGAAGTAGCATCAACGTCTGTAATAATTCACATGAAATGAAAGGATGCAGTGTGACGTCCTCCTGTCCACATGTAGATAAATGTGTCCTCTCTGCAGCTCTTCATACGTCTTCCTCACATTCAGGACAGAAACAAGACAAACAAGCTGTCAACTCACACACATGCTGCTTTATTCATTTATTGTTTGGTCCAAATATTCATACATTTTAACACAATATGAAAGAGACTGTTGAGGACAGTTTGTAGTGTTTAGTGAACAAAACTGTCAGGTGTGTCGAGGGTGCAGGTTGGGGCAGGCAGGCAGGACTCAGATGCAGGATACAAGTTTACAAATGTGCTCTTTATTCAACACAAATCTAACGGAACGTGCACCAACGAGGACTGACATGGACAATGACGCGACAAGGGACAACAGGCTCACAGGGCTTAAATACACAAGGGAGGTGCAGGTGATTGGACACAGGTGGAAACACTCAGGCAATCACAGGACAAGGCAGGAAGTGAAGTTCACCCAGGACCACAAGAGACATGAAACTACAAAATAAAACAGGGAAAGAGACCAAACCGTGACAAAAACACTCAGAGGTCACATTTCACCTGTGGTCCTTGGGGTCGTAGTAGATAGCTGTTGTGAACATGTCCACGACTTGGAGGAACCGGACTGTGGATACAACACACACACACACACACACACACACACACACACCTACACACCCACACACACACACACGCACACACACACACACACGCACACACACGCACACACACACACACACACACACACCTACACACACACACACACACACCTACACACCCACACACACACACACACTTGACTACAGGAAGTTCACCCGGCTGGTCACATGGTTTACTTCAAAGAAGCTGCCATTAGTGGTTTAACTATTTATAATTATCAGTTAAACGGGCGTTTAACACCTCAGAACTCGTCTCTGACATCTGTCTCCTGTTGCTGTGGAAACGCCTTTTTAAAACAACTTCCCCAAAAACTACAACTTCGTTATTATATTTAAACACATGATGATTAAGATATTATTCACTTTTCTTCATTATTCATTTTTCATTTTTGTATTTAATTACTGTGTGTGTGTGTGTGTGGGTGTGTAGGTGTGTGGGTATGTGTGTGTGTGTCTGTGTGTGTGTGTGTGTGTGTGTCTGTGTGTGTGTGTGTGTGTGTGTGTGTGTGTGCGTGCGTGTTCTTTTGACCTTGAGGAGCCATCACGTGACAAGCCGTCTCCCACCATATAAGTGACCACATTAGTTTAATTGTTTTTTATTTTCACTTCATTTTGTAAATTCTTTCTACAGAAGAGCAATAAATGTTTATTGCACCAAACCGGATCAATTTCTACTCCTCATCTTTAAAACGACACGCGTCAAGATGTCCAGCTCAGCCCCCGGTAGCAGCTGATCCACCAACTGAAAAGGCTTCTACACACAATAAAACTCATAGTTTTAAATGGTCATCTACACACACATATATACACACACATATGTATACACACACATATGTATACACACACATATATACACACACATATATACACACACATATATACACACACATATATACACACACACATATACACACACATATATACACACACATATGTATACACACACATATATACACACACATATATACACACACATATATACACACACATATATACACACACATATATACACACACATATGTATACACACACATATATACACACATATGTATAAACACACACATATACACACACACATCACACACACAGTATCGTTAATTTGCCTCAGAGGGCTTTAGATCTTTCGTCTTTAGAACGAACGTCACTTCCTGTTTCCCTTCCCTTTAGGAGCACAGCGCCCTCTAGAGGCTTTAAAGGTGAACATCACGCTCCACTGCGCTACGTTACGTTTATGTGTTGATTTCTTGTTGTTTCATTTGAACAAACTGCTCATAGTTTGCAGTGTGTTACTACGGTGGCAGAGAAGGTTCAGACAAATACAAAAGCAACAACACAACCGCAAACGCCACAACGCAACACGAACGCCACAACACAAAATACAAAAGCCACATCACGACCGCAAATGCCACAACGCAACACGAACGCCGCAACGCAACACGAACGGCGCAACACAACACGAAAGCGAAAACGGAAGTAGCTAAGTAGCTGCCCACGGGAGCGAGCGTATTTTGGAGGAACGGAGCTGGAGGATGCCAGATCGTTTAAGAAGTAAGTGAAACATGATTCCTTACTTTAACTGTAGCCGCAAGGAATCATGTTTCACTTACTTCTTAAACGATCTGGCATCCTCCAGCTCCGTTGTTACGTGCCGACTGGTTTTTGAACCTACTCCTCCCCCTCCTCCTCCTCCTCATTAGGGATTGTAGAAGCAGTTGTTAAATGTCTCTTTGAATACCTGTTAAACCAGGTGTATCGTCACTTTTAAAGCTCATAAAGAAAAGCCAAAAGTTGAAGGGTGTTTGGTGTGATGATGATTTGATAATGATTTAAAATGGAAGTGATAACTTTAGTTTTGTTGCTGTGTATAGTTAAAATGGTTTTACTTTTTTATTTACCTCCTCCTATTGGTATTGTATTCTATTTTGCTCTGGTGTCAGTATTACTTTATTCTTGTTATTATATATTTGATACATGAACTTTTTCATTCTATTTTATTCATTTCTTGCTATTCTTTTGTTGTAATCTTTAAATCTTTTCTGTCAGGATCATAAAATCTTATTTTTAAAAATCCTATAAAACATCCACTTTGCATTAACCTGCTGGCACGAACATCCGTCCAATCCCGCTTCCTGTAACGCAGACAGGCGGCCAGCTGAGCCAATGAGAGCCCGCGGTCTCCGGCGTCTGGACCAATCGCCCGCCTCTCCGGGTCTAAGTGGGCGGGGACACAGCGGAGGGCGACGGGCAGCCTCAGCGGCCATTGACGCGCTTCATCTCCTCGAGGACACATCGGGGCTTCTTCCTTCCTTCGTCCTTCTTCCTTCCTTCCTCCGCCGCCATGGTTTCCCACTCGCTCGCGCTGCCGATGATCTGCTTCACCACCTTATGGGCGCTGGTGGGCGTCGTGGCTCCGTTCCTGGTGCCCAAAGGACCCAACCGGGGGTAGGTGCACCGCGGGTAACGGCGATCACCGGGGCCTCGTCATTCCACGCATTCCACGCATTCCGCGCATTGAGCTCGTGAAACGTTGTTATGTGTCAGAAGTGATGGTTGTTTCCTGCTCACTCTGTGGGTGATTCAGTGATGGAGGCCGTGCGCGTCATGTTGCGTCCATCCCAACAGACTCCCCCCCCCCCCCACACACACACACACACCACCACCACCATCATCATCATCATCATTTTAGTTCATGCTTCATGTCCATAAAGGAACCTGTTCGTCCTCAGTGGGGACATTTCACAGGTCGGTGTATAATGTGTATAATGTCATTCTATTATTATTAAGTATTTATGATATTTACCATTAACCTGTTCTCATCTCATGTTTGTTTTTTGCCACGTTCTTCCTAATATGTGGTTTTTTTATTTACCTCAGGATACATAATACATTTTGTCTCATCTTTTTACTGTGTGTAACTTTGTTTAATGTGGTTGGATCATTCGGTCTCTGGTGAAACTCTTTATCAAAATGACCAGTTATCAGTTTAGGAAGAAGCTGTAAAAGAATAAAGGCTTACACGGTTATTCCTCACATCGTCAGAACAGCTGCTGCAGGTAGACTCACAGCTCCAAAAGAAGTGTTCTTTAATGAATCCAAAACGCCACCAGGGACCAGAGACTGGTCTACTCCATCCGACATGCAACAAACACAACGACACGGGACTCACAGGGCTTAAATACACCATGGGGGGGGGGGGGGGGAGTTACCCCAGGGACACGAGAGACATGAGACCACAAAATAAAACAGGACATGGACCCAAACCGTGACACACATTCACAAAATAAATGAAGTTCTTCTTCTTCCTCTGACAGAGTGATCGTCACCAGCCTCATCCTCACTGCGGTCTGCTGCTACTTGTTGTAAGTACAAACTCTTCTTCTATGGTGTGTGGCTGCAGCCACAGACTCTTATGGGGCTTTATAAGGCGGTACATTTAAAATGTACAAGGAGTGAAGACGTCACCGTGGCAACGACCCCGAACGCCTCAGTTTATGACCCGTCGCCGTCGATGTTTTTGGCGAAGCAACGGCTCGTTGTCAACCTGTCAGTCACATTAAGCCCCGCCCCAAAGCATCCCCTGCCTCATGGACCTTCATTCACAACATGAACATCACGCTGCATTGAAGAAGGGAGCAGAGGAGTCGCCCCCTGCTGGTCACTGTGACGCTTGCAGCTTCACACTCTGCGTCACTCGGGTGAAATGAAGATCAGATTGAAAACGATAAAAGCAGAAAAAGCATTAAACCATTTTACTAGATTTTTAACTCCCATGAAGGAGAATGTAAACTACATGTTATTGTTTTACTGAGAACACGACAGCGTTACACACGAGATGTAAGACCAGTGTTAGAGCCCCACTTTCACAAGGAGAGAGAGAAGAAACGCTCAATGTTGATGAACTGCATCGTGCAGAATGTCATTTGAGGGATTATTGACAGCTGGAGGACTGATTTCACCGTGGAGGTGTGTGTGTGTGTGGGGGGGGGGTGGGGGGGGGGGCTCATTAGCAGCTTCACCGAGGCAACAGGCTGCCGTGCGTCATTAACGGATTCAGTGAGGATGAATTAAGATTTCAGGACGACAGCTGAGAGTCTCTCACGGTTGCCACGGTGATCCATTGTTGTGTCGTAAAGTGCGGCGCATGGTGGTGGTGTGAGGCCGGGGAGACCGTGTTTCTAACCCCCCCCCCCAATCCCCCCCCCCCTCTCTCTGCCCAGCTGGCTGGTGGCCATCTTGGCGCAGGCGAACCCTCTGTTCGGCCCGCAGCTGAAGAACGAGACCATCTGGTACCTGCGTTACTTCTGGGAGTAAAACAGGTGACTTTATCGCTTTTAAATGACAAATATAGAACAAAACCACCTGTGTAACAACAACGTATTATTTATGCATTCATGATGAATCCAACCAGTTACTGACCAGCAGCATCTTCTTCTTCTTCTGAGACTTTATGTGCACGTTGTGCACCACTGAGTCCCGCCCCACTGAGCTGTGATTGGACGATTTACCTGTTGATGAAAGAACGAGTTTATGATCAATCTGGTTCCGACGGTTCATATCTGCTCTCTCTCTCTCTCTCTATGTCTCTATGTCTCTCTCTCTCTCTCTCTATGTCTCTATGTCTCTCTCTCTCTCTCTCTATGTCTCTATGTCTCTCTCTCTATGTCTCTATGTCTCTATGTCTCTCTCTCTATGTCTCTATGTCTCTATGTCTCTCTCTATGTCTCTATGTCTCTATGTCTCTCTCTCTCTCTCTCTATGTCTCTATGTCTCTCTCTCTCTCTCTATGTCTCTATGTCTCTCTCTCTCTACCAGGACCGTGTGACATGAAGCTTCTCCATCATTCCTGTCCCGCGGTTTCTGGATTTTCCTATTTAACACCCACACACACACTCACACACACTCAGACACACATGCACACACACACACACACACACGTGCTTTGTCACATCTTGACAAAGCACCTGAAGAGTTACCTTTTATTTGCAGCCTGTAAATATCGACATTAAGGATGAATGAGAATCATTCTTTGCTGATTCCACGTAGTTTGGAGTTTTTCCTGTCACTTCCTGCTCTAATGATCTCCAGTGAAACCGTGACGTCGTCCTTCAGGAGAAGATGTTCCTCCTCTGAAATGTGCAATCTGTACAATCTTTGTGTTCCTTCTCATTTATCTGCGTTGGTTGTTTTTTTGTCAGGGAACGTGAACTTTGAAGTGTTTGTATTTATTGGGCGCGATGATGTCAGCGATGACCTCGCCATCCGAGCCGCCCTGCTGTGTAGCCGTGGTTATCTGTGACGTAATGGTGTGTGTGTGTGTGTGTTCCACTTCAGCATGAAGCCCCTCCCACTTTCCCTCCCACGCCGCCGAGGCTCTCGTTGTCATGGTGATCTCGTTGCACCATTCAGTCCCTCTCGACCCCTTTTGATTTTTTCTGTGCTCCCAAAAAATGATTATTGATTATTTTCCATTATCACCAGGCTTCAGAAACAAAGGGGAGGAGCCAGGAGGGAAATATTTAAACAGGTCATTACTTCACATTAAGGCAACTCCGCTTCTCAGACTCCATGTTTAAACATGTCAGGCTTATAAATGCTTATAAACTGTATGTCCTCCAGTTTCATTTGGTGGAAATATTGGAGTCAGAGATTTCCACAGAGGAAACTCATTTAAAGAGAAGCTTAGTCACATGACCGGACTTCACCAGTTCATCACTACGTGTATATCGACCCCACCGGCCTCCGCCGCCCCCCCGACAGCCCCTCCCCCACCACCCTCCTCTCCAAAACCACTTTGCTTCAGCCAAAAAGAATCAAGATCAATATACAGCTACTTTTTAGAAAGACCAAATTGCGTTGTATCTTTTCCTCCAGCCCTCCTCGGCGGCGCCTCCCAGAATGCACCTGCACATCTGGAGCTGCAGAGCTCAGATTGGGGGGGGGGGGGGGTGGGGTCAGACGGAGTTTAGGAGGAAATAATAAACAGATCCAGACTGTGTTTTTTACAAGGTTCCACAGTGAGTTCTCCTCACGACACAGCTGCTCAGGAACATCTGGATGTTCAGCTCAGGATCCTTTAGGCAAACGTTAACGTTACGACTTCTTTCTCCTCTCGTGGATCCGTCCGTATTAACATCTTCTGTTAAATATTCCTGGTGGGGGGGGCTGTGTGTGTGTGTGTGTGTGTGTGTGTCACCATCGTTCCAGGAAGCCACTGAGCAACAGCCCCGCTGGTTGGTGGAGACGAGGTCATGTGACCTTGTGTCAGTGTGAAGTCAAAGCTTCTATGTGAGTGTGTGTGTGAAATAAAGAATAAAACACAGAAACAAACTGCTGCTGCTCTGTTTTGATTGTGACCCAAACACACACACACACACACTTACACAATGTGTAATTCTACAATTATTTTACAAAGATTTAACCCTTTAATCTTTCTCAATCTGTCGTCTATGAGGAAATGACTCTACTTCTGTGTAGTGACCAGCAGGGGGCGACTCCTCTGCTCCCATAGACGTCTATGAGGAAATGACTCTACTTCTGTGTAGTGACCAGCAGGGGGCGACTCCTCTGCTCCCATAGACGTCTATGAGGAAATGACTCTACTTCTGTGTAGTGACCAGCAGGGGGCGACTCCTCTGCTCCCATAGACGTCTATGAGGAAATGACTCTACTTCTGTGTAGTGACCAGCAGGGGGAGACTCCTCTGCTCCCATAGACGTCTATGAGGAAATGACTCTACTTCTCTGTAGTGACCAGCAGGGGGCGACTCCTCTGCTCCCATAGACGTCTATGAGGAAATGACTCTACTTCTGTGTAGTGACCAGCAGGGGGCGACTCCTCTGCTCCCATAGACGTCTGTGAGGAAATTACTCTACTTCTGTGTAGTGACCAGCAGGGGGCGAATCCTCTGCTCCCATAGACGTCTATGAGGAAATGACTCTACTTCTGTGTAGTGACCAGCAGGGGGCGACTCCTCTGCTCCCATAGACGTCTATGAGAAAATGACTCTACTTCTCTCTTGATTTATTCCCTCAGTAAACTTCTCCTCCACAATCTACTGATCTTATTGGTTTACACTATTGTCCAATGAGTTATTCAAGGAGGTCGGTGAGGAGTTTACTTCCATTAGAGCTTACACAAGTCCCGGATCAGGGTCACACACACACACACACACAACGCACACATGTGTTGTTAGTCAGCGCTCGTTGTTGTTCTGGATCGTGATGATGTTCAGCAATAAACGCCCTGCAGCTCATGCGCTGTAATATTCATAAACTATGGCTTAACGCGCCATGGCAACCTACTTTTCTCCACATTAAGATTTAACGGCTATACAAGGCGGCCTAAATAACAGCAGCTCCTCTCTGGAGGAGGGAGCAGCCTCACAATGCATGTTTTAATATTTATTTAAATACACGCTGAAAGTAGAGCAGGATATTTGAGGCTGATCAGAAGGTTGATATTTAACAATTAAGTTTATTTTTTTCCCCATTAACACAGGTTTTGATATGGAAGCTTATTAAAATGATTATGACTAAGATGCATGACATCACTGAAAATGGATTTATTATTAATACCGACAACATCAACTGTGGCCCCATCTTTTTGATAAATAATGTAATGCAATATATTTTTTGGAGAAGAACAGAATTCAAAATGCTTCATCACAAAGAACAAAGAACTTTAAAGAAAAACTACCTGAAGTGAAAATGTAACTTTTCTATGACCAAGTCTGAAAAAACACTTTTCATGTCTATAATGCAATGATGTTAAAGTTATAAGCACTCACACATTCACACAATCTCAACACATGACTAAAAAAATTGAAATTGGATTCCTTCTGCAAAGATCATGCTGTTTAAAATTCCCCATTGTTTTCATAAATCATAATATAATATGTGTGCTTTAATGTGATTAAATGTGACGGTGAGTAGAATTAGAAAAAGTTCAAACTTTGCCAGAACAACACACCCAATGTTCTCTACATTAATGTTCTTATTCTACCGAAGTTGAACAAAATCCACTAAGAGTAACTTAGTCACATTAAAAAGGACAACTATGACGGTGAGGTCCACGGGTTCAACGGCTTCATACCTCCGGGTGTCCTTAACGACGGGTCGTGTGACCACGCCCCTGTGACGTCGCCATGACGTGAGCGTCAACCGTATTCATTTTCACCGACTTCATCCTGGGTCAAGCTGTCATCAATGAAGTGGCACCAACACCGGAAGTACGGTAGTTCTCATTTCGTAAAAAAAGCAGGACAATAACGGCCGCTGACGTGTACGTTCTTAACTCTTAAATGTTGCCATGTGACATCCCGCAAACGCTCATTTAGTATTCTATGTAGCAACATAAGATGCTTTGACATCGGTTTCATTTTAAACACTTGAAGTCTCATGGAGTTACAATATAATATATAAATATATGATCAAATGTGTTATGATGTTAAACTGCTGCTAGAAGATGCATTACAATGAGAATATTGTAAAATAAATCTTCCACTAAAAATGTTCCCCTAATCATTCAATCATTATTACATTTTCTGTAGAGGTTAAATAGTCAAAATAAACACATTAACCAGCAAAACAAGTGTGTTGATGATTTCTAATATAAAGTTTACATTTATAAAAAAAAGTTCAAATAAAAAATGAATAAAAGGTATTTGTAATATCGATCCCATCAATACAGCCCTGGACTATATGCACACCCTTGCACAACTCTTTTCTGTCAATAAACACTTAATGGGTAATAGGTCTATCTAATTATTCAGCATTTTCTATGTAAATTATGTATTTTCCTAGTGTACCGTGTTCATTGAGAAGCACAGATCACTAAACTAAATTGTGCGTCCACCGCTACTTGGACCGTACAACGTGCCAATAACCTTTTCCAATTCTGATCGACCTTTATTTTGAAAGCCACGCCGGAAGCCCGAGCGGCACCAGACATCCGCGCTGGTCGCAGGCTTCTACAGTTTCGTTTACGGGATCGCTGGTCACCTCAAATGCCCCTTCAGCCCGCCGCGGAGAGCCGCGTCTCTTTTCACAGCTGACACACTTCCCGTTTCGATCAGGTCAGTCTCTCACAACTGTTCTGTGTTCCCTTAACGGTCCGCCGAGACATGTAACGTTAGCGAACTACTGCGTCAACAACAACAACAACCACCACCACACCACTGGTAGCCTACACAACAACAACAAAGAGCACCCAACACCTCGCGCATACACGCCCTCCCTCTCTCTCTCTCTCTCTCTTCGCGGCTTCTTCTGCGTCCCCTAAAAATAAAGTGTTTTGACCCGCGGGCCCGTTGGGAGTGTTTGTGAAGCACCGCGGACGGTACCATGTTAACACAAAGAAGGGGGGGGGGCAGCTGTACAGAGGTTACAACTTTATTAATAAAGGATTGGGCTTCTAAAAGCTCTAAGCTTCTGCTCCTATGGAGGGTGTGTGCGCGGGGGGGGGAGGATCCTACGGCCGTCTTCTCCGTCCCGGTTGTCCGCCATGTAGGAAGGGCTCGACCACCGCCGCGGACTAACTTCCTGCCCGCGGTTATAACCCGGGGTTTATTCGCGGCTGAGCCTGTGGATGGTGCTTGATAACATCACCCGGAGAGGCCGACATTTTTTTTTTACCCCCTCGGCGCGGTGGAGCCGGCGCGAGGACATCCGAGGACACGCGACAAGGTAAACACAAAAACAACGCACGCGCCCCGCGTGCGCGCGCGTCTTAGCGGCCGTAAATAAATTCGCGTTTTTTTAAATTACAGATTCAGCAGCCGCGAAGTTGACGTCGCGTCGCGTCACCGAGAGAAGGAGCGGAACGGAGCCTTTTGACGGCTTTCGGCGATACAAAAATGGCTTCTTTGGCGTGGATTTGGATCGGCAGGTAGCGCGCGCGCGTACGGTTGCGAGCCTTCGGGGATCGATCGGGAGCACGAGTTCGATCCTGGGAAACGGTGTTACACGCGTCGTGTTTGCATAGTTACATTGGCACGATGTACACACCGTTCTTTTGCATATATTTCACATAATGTTTCGCTGTTTCGAGTGTTTCTTTAAATTCCGTCCAGTGCGCGTTTCTTCTTCTGCAATTTTTTTGGGTTAAAAAACCCGTTAATGTTGAACCGGGGGGGGGGGCTGTGGCGTCCACCGATCGGCAGGTGGACGAATCCAAACGTGGTTCGTTTTACTTTAATATTTACCCCCCCCCACCCCCCCAAAGAAAATGAAGTGAGCCCGCGATGTGAGCAGATAAACTCGACTGTGTCCACCTGCCGGAGCCGTGGAGCTGACCCACGTGTTCAGGCACCCGGGTGTCGGACATCCCCCCCCCCCCCCCGGCGCGGTGCTGCTCTGCTCCTACTTGTAGGGAATTACGCTTTATTTCAAAATAAAAGGAAAAGCAGTGTGAAATATCGGGGGGGGGGGGTCGTCGTGCCATGCGGGACACGCTCCTCCCACGGAACCCTCTCTGGAATGCGGACACACCACCGTCACCCCCCCCCCCCCCAAAGCACCAGTTCTGGTGCACGGCTCGGGTTCATTCATCCGCAGGGTGGGGGGTGGGGGCTTTGTCTATTAGCGCAGTGTTTTTTTTTTGACGAGCTCTCATTTGGTAAATTGGCTTCTCAGACCCCCCTCGCCCCCCATTCCCCCCCCCCCTCACACAGTCTCCTTCGGGCTGGTGCGTGGTGTTCGGACTGCTTCTATCTCTTAAAAGGCTCACTGGGCAGCAAGGGGCGCGTTATTTTGAGTTTTCAGTCTGTACTGATATCATCGGTACTAAGAGCTTATGGATAAACCTCAACAAAGAATAGTAAGATGTGTTTGTTAGTTCTTGTTATACGGTGTCACCTATTTTGACTACAAACACATCTTATTACCTGTTATTAGTCGATTAATACCCTTCCCCCGGCAGCAGCTGGAGTTGTGTTTACGTGGGTTTGGAGACGTTTTTGTGGTGTTGAGAGGACATTAAAATTTGCAACTGGTGCATAGAAGTGAAAGTAAAATTTGCAGCACCAACCACAACCCACCACACTTGTTGTAAACAAACACACACACACACACACACACACGTGTGTGTGTGGACCTCTGGACCGAGCATATGTTGAACAGACACACAATCACAGGTGTTACAGCAGCACTGACGCACATACAGATTAATACACCAATACATCGCCGTGGTGACCGTATTTAAGGAACTACATTCGCATCCGGTAAATAATTCACTTCTCAAATCACAAAACAAAGATATTGTATAGTAACATGACGGCATCTACCAAGTTATGATACGTGTGTTTATTAGCTATCAACTATTAGCCCAAATTCTTTGATTTCTGCATCTTAGATGTGAATATTTTCTTCTTTCTTTCCTCCTGTGTGACATTAAAGTGATTATTGACAAAATTACATTTAGTGTTTCACCTTTTAAAAAACAAAAGAATATATAACGAAGATAAATAAACTTTCAACAACGATGACAAATGCATAACGTATGAAAACAGCGTTGCATATTAAAACAAGATAGAAGTGAACATGAGGGCGCATATAGAACATAGAACTTAGCATGCATTCAGCACATAGATCATATGATCTAGCTAACACATAGCACATCTAGCATTTAGCACATTACAGCAGATTAGGAGAAATACGTTGTGCGATTTGTAATCGTTGAGTAAACTCTGTGTTTTATGATCTTCTGCTCAGCCGAGCAAGTCTCCACAAAGATGTAAATTCTTATCCATGGGATTACTCCGTCGGGCTCCATCTGCCCCACTATCTCCTCCAGCCCGCTGTGTGTGTGTGTGTGACAAGTGTCTCGTCTGCACAGCCGGCTGGCTCTGCTGCCTTGTGCCAAATAGCAGTTTTTCCGCGCGGCGTGCCAAGGCGGCGCCTCGCAGCCTCGCTTTCTCATGCTGAGGTCAACCGGGGGGGGGGGCGCATTGTTCTCCGCTCGCTGATCCCAGGTCAGTTTGAGCCGCTTCCTCCAGGTACCGAACAGTGGGTCAGCATTGTTAACGCTGTGTGTGTGTTGCTCGGGGTTTCATCATTTCCCCCCCCCCCCCCATGGCCTCTCTCTCTGGTGAATATGGAGTCGATGGTGTGGGGCGGCCTCGCTGGTGGAGGTTGGTCTGTAATGGGAGGAGTCGATGGTGTGGGGCGGCCTCACTGGTGGAGGTTGGTCTGTAATGGGTGGAGTCGATGGTGTGGGGCGGCCTCGCTGGTGGAGGTTGGTCTGTAATGGGAGGAGTCGATGGTGTGGGGCGGCCTCGCTGGTGGAGGTTGGTCTGTAATGGGAGGAGTCGATGGTGTGGGGCGGCCTCGCTGGTGGAGGTTGGTCTGTAATGGGAGGAGTCGATGGTGTGGGGCGGCCTCGCTGGTAGAGGTTGGTCTGTAATGGGAGGAGTCGATGGTGTAACGGAACTCAACCAGGGCCACATTTACCATCGAACTGTCATGCCACCAGAAATACTCACTAAGGCATCATATGTGGATAAATCCGCCACTGAAAATAGTCCCCCAACAAATGCACCATCTCCTTCTGTGTGAGTCACTTAAACTAAACATCTCAGCTGATCTGTAATATTGTATTAAATATGTGATTCAAAGGAAAAGAACCATAATGTGACAGTGACAATAAGAAGTTTTTATAAAACATAACTACAATATGAATGTTATTTATTTTTCATACAACAGCGGCCGTAATGAAACACGCTCCTCACTCCGCTAACCTGGCTAGCTTAGCATGCTGATGCTAATGTTTAGCCTTCTGCCTGTTGTGATTGGATGTGTGTTTTTACTTTGACTAAAGCAGTGAGAGGACTGAGCGTGTAATTCTGAACAAATGAGGTGCTTTGATGCTCGTAGTGTTTGAATGAATGCTGGTAATTATCCACATAAAGGTCTCCAAATGTGACATGAAACACAACCTTCATGTGGCTCTCTATTTGAAATGCTCGTTGTTATCTGGGAATGATGTCCCCCCCCCCCCCAGCACATACATTCTATAAGAGCAAATATCTAAAGACAAATCTAATAATTTATTCCTAATCCTTTGAATAGATGATGACATTTCACATTGTTGACATCTCTGTTGATCTTAATCTTTTATTGGTAGCAGTATATTCTCCATCCCTGGAAGCCATGTCTGACTCCCTCCCTCCTCCTTCACCTCCTCCCTCCCTCCCTCCCTCCTCTACTTGTTCCCCCCAGGCTGGGAGGCTGGAAGCTGCGTCATGTGAAAGCAGCTCCGCCCCTTTGGACCCTCTCAACTCTTGACCTTTGGTAAAATGTCCTCCTCCTCTTTCTCCTCCTCTTTTTCCTCCTCCTCCTCCTTCTCCTCCGTCTTTTCCTCTCTGACACTGAACGTTGTTTTGTGTTCATCTTTTTTTGTCACGCAGCAGAAGTCACTTTAGCCGACGTCGTGAGCGCAACCTGACACCTCCCGCCTCGGGCATGCCTCAGGTAGAGTCTGAACACCCCCCCCCCCCCCCCAGGTCGTTGTTATTTTTCTTTTTTCTGTCCTCTCACTCTGCCTCTTCCCCCCCCCCCCCAGCCGGGTATGAATGGGATGGAGCCTGTGTTTGGCGAGGCCTACGGGGGTCACCGGGGCCTCCTGAGCCCCTACCCGCTGGCCATGTCGCCACAAGGGGGCCGGACCGAGTACGACCAGGTGAGGCCGCCAGGTGGCCGCTACGATCCCAGAATGATCTGTCACATCAAATCTGAAAGTGAAGCATATTTTAAACAGCTTAAAGAACATCAAGTATTATATTATTTATTTATCATCTTCAGCTTTGTCACCGCGTAACGTTCACATTCTGTCGTTAAACAACACGTGATGGAGGTCACACACACGTTTACCTGTCTGTTCCCTTTCAGACCGTGCTCCTCATGCTGGGCTCGCCGGCATCGCCAAGGAAACGGCCCTTTGAGTTGCTAAGCGACCTGGTGGACGACGGGGGCGCCGGCGAGGACCTGCACCCGGAGCGCTGGGACGTGTCCTCGCTGGACGAGATGGCCCGCTACACCAAGCTGGGCCTCGGCGTGGGGGGGGAGCTGCTGGCCTGCTCGGAGGAGGCCGTCCTCATGGGCCGCTGGGGGAGGAGCCGGGAGGAGCAGGAGGAAGAGGAGAGGAGGAGCAGACGCGCGCCCCCCCCCGTCCCACAGGAAGTCGTGCAGGCCGCCGACGCCGCGGCGAGGGCGGGGGGGCGTGGCTCCGTCGTCTCGACGACAGAGAGGGCGCTTTGCTCTGCTGGAAGAGAGGCCGGAGCAGGACAAGACGGGGGGGCGCCGAGGGAGCTGGAAGTTTATCAAGTGGCGCAGGAGGAAGAGGAGGAGGAGGAGGAGGAGGAGGAAGAGGCGGCGGGTCTGGCGTTGGAGCACTGCAGCGAGGAGCACAACTACTCCCTGGGCCAGGGGGAGGGGGTCAGGGAGACGCTGCAGGAGGCGGCGTGCCGCGAGGAGAGCCAGACCAAGAGCGAGCTGGATGCCGAGGAGGAGGAAGAGGAGCTGGAAGATGAGGAGGACGAGGAGGAGGAGGAGGAAGAGGAAGAAGACGAGGACGATGACGACGAGGGAGAAGAGGGAGCGGAGGAGACGGCGCCGGAGGGAGAACTCTCCAGCTCCTCAGAAACCGAATGTGGTGAGTATCAACCGGGTCCACGCAGTCCTGATCAATGACCTTTGACCCCTGACTCAGCGCTGTGCATTCACACGCTGCAGAGGAAGAAGACGCATTTCGGTTTTAGCACAGTGTGCGTGCGTGCGTGTGTGTGTGTGTGTGTGTGTGTGTCAGATAGCCCTGGCTAACGGGTAGCATAAGACCTCACGGCCATTAAGTGTCCGTCTGCTTTACTCTGGCGCCGTGTGACCCTGAAGCGGCGTTGTATTGTTGGCTCTCCTGTAGGCCTCCGCCCTCTAGACGCGGGGTCACAGTGGGCCTGTGTTTGTGGATTAAGGTTTTCTCATCAGGTAAATGGTAGCACCCGTCGGTCATGTGACCCGACAGGATAATCCTCTGGTATTAATGCAGTACCTGGTACACGGCTGTCAGTGTTTTCTTTATGCATCAACGCCACATCCTGTGTAAGTTGATTACACTCAAGAATGTGCATTTCTTTGACCCTAAACAGGAGATTATTGATTATTGATCACGACGATGAACAATCTATATCTATAACGGCAAAGTTGGTTGGTCTATTTTTATAAAATTCCGATCACTTCCACTGAACCATGTTGCGTGAAGATCTACCACACGTTCCTGAATGTCTCTTCTCCCTCCAGAGGTGGAGGCGGAGCCTACGCGGCAGCCGGGCGAGCGGCCCTCGAAGCGCCGGTGCTTCTGGGAGTACCGGCGCGCCCGCGAGTCGGCCACGAAAAAGAAACTGGGCGGAGACGTCCGCTGGTCTCTGTCCTGGAGCTCCAGCACTCTGCCCAGCACGCTGTACCGGAGAGAAGGTGAGGACCTCCTCCGTGGTAGACGTCTATGGGAGCAGAGGAGTCGCCCCCTGCTGGTCACTACACAGAAGTAGAGTCATTTCCTCATAGACGTCTATGGGAGCAGAGGAGTCGCCCCCTGCTGGTCACTACACAGAAGAAGAGTCATTTCCTCATAGACGTCTATGGGAGCAGAGGAGTCGCCCCCTGCTGGTCACTACACAGAAGTAGAGTCATTTCCTCATAGAGGTCTATGGGAGCAGAGGAGTCGCCCCCTGCTGGTCACTACACAGAAGTAGAGTCATTTCCTCATAGACGTCTATGGGAGCAGAGGAGTCGCCCCCTGCTGGTCACTACACAGAAGTAGAGTCATTTCCTCATAGACGTCTATGGGAGCAGAGGAGTCGCCCCCTGCTGGTCACTACACAGAAGAAGAGTCATTTCCTCATAGACGTCTATGGGAGCAGAGGAGTCGCCCCCTGCTGGTCACTACACAGAAGTAGAGTCATTTCCTCATAGACGTCTATGGGAGCAGAGGAGTCGCCCCCTGCTGGTCACTACACAGAAGTAGTCATTTCCTCATAGACGTCTATGGGAGCAGAGGAGTCGCCCCCTGCTGGTCACTACACAGAAGTAGAGTCATTTCCTCATAGACGTCTATGGGAGCAGAGGAGTCGCCCCCTGCTGGTCACTACACAGAAGTAGAGTCATTTCCTCATAGACGTCTATGGGAGCAGAGGAGTCGCCCCCTGCTGGTCACCACACAGGATGCAGCTTTGTGTCTTTTTGTGGGTTTTGGAGGATTCCGGACTGAAAGACGAGTATTGAGTTCATTCTCGTCCTATTTTTTTTCATCCAGGCAAGAAAGGTCGGCGCAAAGCTCGTAAGACGGACGCCAGCGACCTGACGCCGAACCCCGTGAAGCTCCGCAGCATCGGCGAGCAGCTGCAGAAGCTCAACGCCGCCATCGACGGCATGGGCCCCGTCAACGACCTGCCCGCCGTGGCCCGGGCCCGGTCCCGCAAGGAGAAGAACAAGCTGGCCTCCAGGTACCAGGGAAAAGGACTTTATTATCACTGTTTCGGGCCTGAGAACGTTTAACGTGCACCTCTCAGAACCAAAGCGTTGTGTCCCGAGGGTGGGGGTCACAGCCGGGGGGGGGGGGGGGGGGGGCTAGTGTTGCACAGTGAGGGGACCTGGAGGCTGACGCTGCTCTGCTCCTCTTGTGTAGGGCCTGCCGGCTGAAGAAGAAGGCCCAGCACGAAGCCAACAAGATCAAGCTGTGGGGGCTCAACCAGGAGTACGGTGAGTTGTTCAGGTCACATGACCGAGGAGCATGTGACCTGTGACATCGTTGTCACAGGGAGGATGTGGAGCCGTCGTCTGAAAGCCACTCAGAGGGAAATCGAGTTAGAGCAGAAAGCCGATAGTAACGAGATGCTCAAGGCTCCGCCCCCCCTCCCTCTTCCTCCTCCTCCTCCTCCTCCTCCACCACCATCTGACCTCTTTTGTCCTGTGCTGTTTTTTTTCTTCTCACATTTTTTAAAACATTCCACTCATTTCTGATCCCAGACCAGCGGTTCGAAAGAAATTCCATCTGTGGCAGGAAGCCACAACACACAAGCCCCCCCCCCCCTCCTGCCCCCCTCCTGCCCCCCCACCCCTCACTCTGCTTTTCTTTCACAAACACCAACCAGCAGGTTTCTGGGAAATGGCTCTTAATAAAAAACAAGCTGGAGTCTAATTCTGAATATAAAATCCTGTTGAATAGGCTGATTGTTGCTTTTCATTCAATGAGCAGATTCTTATTTCCCACTTAAATCCACATATTTAGTTCCAACTTGAGGAACAGTACAATCGTTTAGACAATAACATTAACCGATTAAAATAGTGGATAAATAAACCAACCTGAATAATGCAGTGACATCACTCTGATGGCTGATCTTCTACAATCATTGTTTTCTGAACGAGGAGAAGACGTCGCTCCATCAACCTTCTGCTTTTCTGCCGTTTTGAGATGAAATAAATCATTTTCATGCTGCCCCCCCCCTCCCCCCACCAGAGAACCTGCTGGGAGCCCTGCTGAGGATCAAGGAGGTGATCCGCCTGCGGGTGGAGAGCAGCGAGGAGGACGAGGAGGACGAGGACGAGCGGGGGATGACCCGCCGCCTGGAGGACATCCTGCTGGCGTCCAGCGGTGAGACTCCACCCACCGCCCCGACGTGAAAACGGAACGATGCACTCGGGGGGGGGGGGAGGACACAAAGAGCAACTTGCTTTTACACTTTGATCACACTGTCCCCATCTGTTTCCATGACAACCGCAGGTCCTCTAGTCGCCGGGCGGACCAAGGACTTCGTGCAGAGGATTTTAGCGGCAAGCGCGGGCGGCCCCAGCCAGCGCGGGGGGGGGGACGAGGAGGCGGGCTGAACTCCCCCCATCACCTCCCAAGCCTCCTCCCTCCCGGCACCACCAGCCACAGCACCATGACTCCAACCACGCTCCTCAGCCCCCGCCCCCCCGCTCTATGGAGTCACACACCGGAGCAAAGATGGTGGAGGTGCTGAAAAGAGGAGGAAGAGGAAGAGGAAGAGGAGGAGGAATGTTGACCCGCCTTCACTGCGTCAGTGTGTGTGTGTGTGTGTGTGTGTGTGTGTGTGTGTGTGTGTGTGTGTGCATACTGGTCCTCTCTCCCTGTGTGTGTGTGTGTGTGTTTCCCAGTGTGCCTATGAATAGACATTGCACTGTTCTGTAGATGCTTGTAGTCATCGTGGGGAGCGGGGGGGGTGGAGGATGTCCTAAAATGAGGAAGTGGGAGGAGCCTGTTTGTGCTTTATACATGTATTTTGGGTCCGTTGAGGCTGGGCTGCACACTGTTGGGATGTTGAGGGGAAACAACGTCACATTTGCGAGTGTGTGGGCGAAGCTTTACCCCCCCCCCCCCCCACCTTCCCCCTTGTGACCCGCCCCCCTCCATCCACTTTAACACCCCCCATTGACAGGGGAGAATAGTGAGAAGAAAAAAGAGAAACTGCACCTTAATTCAAACTGACCAAAGATGCTGCTGAAACCATCCGTCACCGTGCCGACCACCGACCAATCGGCTTGTTGGCGCTGTTTAGTGATCGTTGTCGTGGTTACCTGCCTGCATACGTTATGAAATAACGTCCCTTAAATGCACTACCGTGAGCCCGAGGCTCCTTTTCACATCTGCTCCGGCTATATTCAGCCCCCCCCCCCCCCCCCTCCCTCTCTCCTCAGCCCCCCCGACCCGATTCATGTAGCTCACCTTCCTAGAAGGAAAAAAAGAAAAAACACAATCGTAGATCTAGAAAGCAAATAAGATTTGTTGTTTTTAAATCATAATTTTGTTGTTTTTTGATGATGCTGCCCCCCCCCTCCCCCCCGGGCTCACGTAGTGGGCGTCGGCCTTTCTAAAACCTGCCTTTCTTCTGTGGTCTTTGCTGAAGCTGCAGACCGACGTGTCCGAGGTCTCTAAATGCTGCCGGACGTAAAAAGGAAAAGAGCAAAGACCCTTTGAACTGCACTGTGGTAAACACCCCCCCCCCCCCCCTCCCCCCAAGATGTAGAAAAGACTCTATGGTGCTACTGTAACAAAAGAGAAAGCAATGCAAACGTGTGGGGGGGCACTTTATGTTCTGTTGTAATGGGCAGTTTGTTTGTGTCGCCTTGTGAAGTGCCTGCAGCTCAGAAACCATGACTACTAACACACACACACACACACACAGAGAGACACACACACACACACAGAGAGACACACACACACACACACAGAGAGACACACACACACACACACACACACAACCTACACACACACCTACACAGAGACACGCGCACACACACTCACATATACACCTACACACAGAGAGACGCACACACACACACACACACACCTACACAGAGACACGCGCACACACACTCACATATACACCTACAGACAGAGAGACGCACGCACGCACGCGCACACACACACACACACACACACACACACACACACACACACACACACACACACTCACATATACACACACACACACCTACACACACACAGAGAGACACACACTCCTACACAGAGACACACACACACACACACACGGCTCTGCTTTGCTTCCCATCACACAAGCAGCCAAATAAAGAGGCACCAACATGTTCCCCTCAGACTGAGAGGAACATGGAAGCAGTTTTCTTGATGACGTCCCGTCTGGGCGCCGCCGGCCTCCGATAGAAGCTCCACTTCCTGTCTCCACGGGGGGGGGGGGGGGCTGAACTCTTGCTCGGGGAGAATTCCACCGCGATCGGTCCCCCCCCCCACCAGAGCGCCGCTGACCCACAGTGGAGCGTGACTTTGCATAAACTCTGGTGATTCTTATCCGAGTCGGCCGGAGGGAAGTAAACAGTCCCCCCCCCCCCCCCCCCCCCTTTAAGGAGGAGAAAGAGAACTGGATCCACATCAGCTGTTTAGCTGGGGGGGGGGGGGGCTTGACTTGGCAAAGGGTCAACAAGCTTCATTTGTGTTTCCATGGACCTTGTTTTAGGAGACGAATCCTCTTTGGACCCTGATGGTTCTGTGTTTGGCCTCGTCATCTAAACCCCCGTCAGCAACCCACCAATCAGATCGTCTCCCTTAACGACTTCGCTCTCAGTTTTTTCCTTCTTGTCTTACACATTTTTACCACAGATGAACTTTTACAATGGCAAACATTCCTATTTCAATATGCAACATCAATCCAAACGTGATCCAAAAAGAAGGAGGTCTGATTGGTTTTGATCCTAAAAAGAGGCGGGACTTCCCCTCTTCCATCGATTGATTGAAAGGTCTGGAAAGGTTTTTTCGGTTTTCCATCTTCCCGCCTTACAAAGAGGGTTCTGCCGCCTCTTGTTCCCGTGCTGCTTCACCAGGTTAAAGGTTAAAAGTCCAGAACCAGCCCGATCCGATAGGAACCACAAAGTGGAGTCGAGCAGAAGCTTCTGAGTGACGGGGATGGACCATCAGTCACCAAGACCTCTTCGAGATGATGAGGCGGCTGAGACGAGCCTCTGTGGCTTTAACCAAAAACCCAGTTTTAAGTACATCAAACACGTTGCATGATGGGAAGAGAGATGCAGAGCGAACATTCCACGCCACACGTCATGTACAGCAACCCGCATCCTCGTCTCCGTAACCCTAGTAACCACATTAACACACACCTTTATCGTAAGTTACCTTTAAGAAAATAGTTACAAAAAAAAAATAAAAAAATACAAGTGCCGTACAAATAGAAGCCTAATATTTTGTTTTGTGTGAGTGTCCTGTACACCTGTATAATGTATATTTTAATATTTATACGCAGCTGTTGTATTAAAAGTATATTTTTAAAATAAAAGCGTCTCCGTGTGGCTTTAAACCTTCTGACGTCTCCTCAGGAACCTGCTGCCCGTGTTCTGTGCTGATGTTTCCAGGTGTTGGATCAGTGGGGGTCTGCAGACTGCACTGCTCCCTTCGATGACACGAGGATGGTGTCACGGGCCCAAGGGTCGGACCCAAAGGTCGGACCGGGTCAATAAGCAGTGGACACAGTTACAGGCTCAAAAGAACTCGAGGCTGATGCTTTATAACGAAAAGGATCCTTTATTGGACTGGAATAGATTCTATTCACACTGATGTTAGAAAGGTACCTTCATCACAGTTAAACATTGCACCATGCCCAGCTCTGGAAGGACCCACTCAACCACGACCCATCAGAGAGAGGTCAAAGGTCAAGTGAGGGGAATGCGTGGTTTAAAAAAAAATAGAAAAAAAGCTGTCACCATTTAAAAGTGAAGACACTGCAGGACTGAGGAAGAGGAGACGAGGACAAACACACAGGGACAGTTTGACAGGTGAGTGTCGGGACGCATCAGTGTCTCCGCCAACAGGAGACACAGGTGTGTGTGTGTGTGTGTGTGAGAACACACACACACACACACTGTAGAAAACCTTCCCACGGTGGGATCAATGCGTCATTCGACTGGAAGCTTCATCTGCTGCTTCTCACTTTTGCATCGTCATGCTTTCTTTGCATCTGCACATCTGTACAGTCAGCACATCTGTACATGTTGCGTAAGAAAAAACAACTGGCTTCAGTTACAGCTTTAAATGCTTTTTTTGTGGCTTTTTCCCCTCATAAATGTCGATTTCAGCAACCGCGTCCGACATTACGAACCACGCTCTCTATTCAAGAAGTTATTGCATTGAGAGTGAAAATCCGGCCTAAAAGGGGCATCTTTGCCCCCCCCCCCCAACAACTGGCGTTCAATCGTCAAATCAGGGAATGTTCTGACGATGCTCCGGGAACGACACATCTGGAAAATAATCCTCGGGAAAATACAAACTTTCCCACAACAAAAGAAAAGGTGAAATTGTCCTTTGGAAATCACAAGAGGCTAAATTAACATTTAGTGACAGTTAGCATGCTAAGAGGCTAAGCTCCCAACAGCTAACCAACATAATAACAAGATAAAAACATCATTTAAAAGGTTTCCTCAGACACAAGAAGCAGAACGTTGTTGAGTGCCTGCTGTGCCGAGTGGATCCCCGTCCCTCCCCAGGAGGGACACAGAGGACGTCTCCCCGGTGTCAAGCTGCCACAACCAACAACAACCTCTCCAGCCCCCCCGCCCCCGGGCGCTCAGGGCAGGAGGGCCTCCCCCTCCTCGGCCCAGAGCAGGTTGAGCGTGTCGGCCTGCCGCTGCTCGCGCTGGTGGATCCTCCGCAGGCGCAGGATGTGGAGCAGGATGGCGAGCAGCACCACCAGGATGCACAGCGAGAACAGGTGGTGGTTGTAGACGAAGGAGGAGCGCAGCCAGCTGGGGTGGTTCTGCCTCAGCACCTCCTGCCGCAGGTCCCTGCAACGGGCCACGCCTACTGGTCACTCATGATGGAGGGCTGCCATGTTCATCCATGTGTGTGTGTGTGTGTGTGTGTGTGTACCTGAGGGGCAGGAATCGGGTTTTGAAGAGGATGGCTCCCAGAGTCCACTGGACCTCCTTGTCGTGGACCAGCTGGGCCGTTTTCAGGTTCTGGTAGTCAGGGGGGAAGCGGAAGCCGGAGTGCAGCACCTCGTACATCCAGGCCGACTTGAAGCACTGATACCTGAGAACACAAGATCACACCTCGGTACCGAAGTTCATGAATGGAGTCTCTGCCAAAGCTCAGCTGCACGAGAAGATCCAAGTGACTCAGCGGCGCCTCCTTGTGGTGCCAAACATGCAGTAAATCTGACATGTGACACCGTATACCTGCAGGGACACATCTGGCAGCAGCTGTCCTCACAACAACGAAGCATCTCTCGATATTGTTTACTCTCATTCATCTAAAGTCTATTAGTTCATACGTTCTACAGCTTTTAATACAATTCAACACCAATCGTTGAACCAGGAAAAATTGTATTATTATACGTTTATTCTAATAATAGGAAAGATGAGTTCAAATAAAAAGAGAACATAGTTTAAAAATGTCTATCTATATACCTAAACGTTCAGTTTGAGCCAGGCGCGGTTGGATGTGGGGTCACGTGACCCGTTGAGACTCACTTGAGGCGGCTGAGGTCGGCCTGCTGGGAGAAGAGCTTGCTGTCCAGACGCTGCTGCAGGACGGACCACTTGGTGAGGCAGAAGTCCTGCAGAGAAACAACCGTCAGCCTCCTGCCGTCAGACAGCCACATCGACCTCTGACCTCCGCAAAAGGAAACGCTACCGTGGCGGCCCTGGAGTACTTGTGGCTGTCGTACGGCCCCCCCAGCCTCAGGACGTCCTCCGTGCAGTAGAAGAACTCAGAGAAGCCGTAGAACTCGCTGTTGCTGAAATTGATGGGAGCCTAAAAAAAAAAAAAAGGGGGATAAAACCATGTGATTAAGAGCGATCCGGCATGGTGAGGGAGGAGGGGGGGGGTGTTGGGTTAGGGGGGGGCACCTGGTAGACGCCCCCGGGCGACATGGTGCCGTTGCGGAGACCCAGGAAAGGTCGCACGGCCTCCTGGCAGCGCCCCCAGTCGCCCTGGCCCCTCAGGTACACGGTGCGGTTGTCCCTGACGACGGTGTCGGACGCGCTGACGGGCAGGCAGGGGTCCAGGTACGGCTGGTCCTCGCTCAGGCCCGTCCGCGACGCCAGAAGCCTGAGGGGGGGGGGGGAGGCGTTAGTAGGGAGCGGGTCACGAGGAGGCCTGACGTTTGGGTCCGGTTCTGCAGAGGAGAGCGCGAACCTGTTCTTTGCCGCGGTGCCGTTGAGCAGGCGGTCCTCGTAGCGCTGCCGGGCCATGTTGCCCCCGAAGCCCAGGAAGGTGGCCACGTAGACCCGGTACACGTGCTGCGTGTGCTCCACGTCGCAGCCCAGGTTGAACTCGGCCAGGACGCTTTTCCCCGCCTCCTCCTGAAAACAGAGTGTCAATCACAGTTCATCCAATCCTCTGCACCGGGTCGGTCCACCAGAACCCTTTTCTCCCCGGGGGGGGGGGGGCTCACCTCTTGTGGCGAGCTGAAGGTGATGGCGCTCGGCACCTCGTAGGCAATCTGCAGCGAGGCTCCGCCCATATCCATGATGCCCACGGTGCGGCGCCTGCTCATTGGCTGCTGGTTCTGAGCGCTCGTCGTCACCTCCACTGTCGCGTCTTCTGAGGGAATTAGTTTACATTACGGATAGTTTTGGTTTAAAAACACCAAAAGTCACATGTTATAGGGATCTAATGGATTGAGTCTAAAATACCTCCACAGACTGAACTGTCCCTTTAACACCTTCACACTCACCTTCATCAGCATGGTCGAAGCGGCCCAACACGAAGTTAATGCCGATCCATGCGTACACTCCTTCAGCGTGAGGGGAACAAAGGGAGCAGGCAGGACGCAGTTAGAAGGGGTCAAAACCTTGGTGGACGTTCACTTCTCAAAGCACCTCCTCACCTTCTTGCTTCCCGGAGATGACCTCCACGTGGGAGCGGGAAAACAGGAAGTTGAACTCCAGGGGGACATCGGTCACCAGGTCCTCCAAGATGTCCGCCTGCTGGCTGCATGCAGAGACACAAGGGACGCTTGACATTATCCCTGCAGGGTCTGACGGTCACGTGACGTCGGGTGGGGGGGGGGGGGGGGGGGGGGTTCTGTACCTCTCGGGCAGCAGCCTCATGCCGGCGGTGCACAGGATGTAGAGCGGCGTCTCCTTGTGCTTGCTGCGCGGGACGTGGGTGGCGGCGAAGTGGAGGAGAGGGTGGAGGTAGTCGCTGGCCTGCGTCGGCGCCGTCGCCAAGGTGGAGATACCTGGGGGGGGGGTTAATGGACTTTAAGTGCTGAGGAAAAATACTGGTTTCTATGGTTACGCAGTGATTATTTGCATGTGTTTAGAGATCCACAAGTGAGTCAGATCACAGTTGGAGCTGTGAGGAGAAGCGTGAGCAGAGAACCGGACGCCTGTCTCAGGGTCCAAAGGACAACGTGAGACTTCGCCTCCTGGGACAAACCGAGAGGATCTAATCTGCACTCGGGGACGGGGACAAAGTCCCCCGATGGTCCCGTCCTGGACATCCTCAGCTCAACGTGAAATGAGTGAATCGACCTCTGCGTCCTCCGCTCGGCTTTGTCTGGCTGTGAGACAGAGGGGGACGGACAGAGGCCGAGGCGTCCACTAAGAGGCGCCCAGCGAGGACGGTTTCTGTCCTTTTCACCGCTAACTCTGCACAGAGCGTTTAGAAATAATAACAAACATTTCCCAGAATGCACCAGGGGGGGAGGAAGGAGGCCCCACACACACACACACACACACCGGGTTTGATCTTCTTGACGACGGGCTTGCGGTCGTGGTCCCTCATCTGCCGGATGTCCAGCAGCGTGTGGGGGTTCCCGTTGTGGGGGGGCCAGTAGTACACGAAGACCCGAGAGCCGCTGCTGCCACAGTCCACCACGACGCCGTAGTTCAGAGCCGGGTCCGAGACGTCGGTGACCTCCATGGACTCTGCGATGGAGAGGTATCTGGTGGGGGACAGGGGGGGGCAGAAGAACGTGAGCTGAGGAATGTGCTCCTGCAGGTAAGAGGAGCGGGGGAGTGAAAAGCTCCAGTTTCAGGTCAGCCGACTGGTTTCTCCTCCCACAGGTTCCCCGTGTGCTGCTTTAAATAAAACCTTTAAAACACACACGGATCTCCAGCCTTCTGGTGAAAGCAGCTGCAGGCGATCCCACAGGGGGGGGGGGGGGGGGGGGGGCGACTGGCCTCAATAACACATTAGATAACGAAGCTGGTGATCAGTATGGATCGGATCCGTCCTCTCCGAGCACAGCCAGGCCCGACCGGACTCACTTGTTGATCCGGGAGCCGGGGCGCCGCGGCGCCGGGCCCCACAGGCGCCTCTGGTAGGTTCCCAGGAGGAGGAGGGCGGAGGCGATGAGGAGCAGCAGCAGGAGCCTCTGCCTGGGGGCGCAGCCCAGAGACAGCAGGGACACGCTGCAGTACCAGGAGGCCGGCAGGCAGGAGGAGGAGATCCTGAGGAGGAACAACGCCGCGTTAAATCACCTCCTCCATCGGTGGAGTAACGCGCCTCCTCGTGAGGGTTTTACCTCGCCATGTGTCCCAGTGGAGGAGGGGGGGGGGGGGGAATAATTCAAGATGTCACAGACGTCACCTCATGGTGCCTTCGGTCCAGTTTGGCTTCTTCTGCCAGAAGACGAATAGAAGACGGTGGTTGTTATGAAATCCCTCGTTGGTCACAAACGAACAAACTGACGCTAAATGTTTAGAACATTAACTTGTTTAGTGATTAAAGCTGTGTGTGTCACGGAGTAAAGTCCTAATGGGATCCATAAATGAAGTAATTACTCTCATCAGCATATAAGAATAACATCGCTGCACTTTATAGCATCAAAGATCAGACTTTAATTCATGTGGGAAAAATTCCAGCACACAGAAAACTAAAAAAGCCAAATAGAACGAAATGTGTTTGTAACACAAACGTTAGACGCTTATAAAGCATGAAATAGAACATGTGGCGGTAAAAGTACAACATGATGTATACAATACTTTGATTGGCACTTTGTTCCTTGTTCTTCTGAGTCTGGATCCTTATGGTTGAGATGGGCTTATTGTAAGTCGCTTTGGATAAATGACATGATGTAATAATGTCATTACTGCGGGTCATGGGCACGTATGTGCGTAGCGTGTTACATCATATAAGCCACGTATGAAGCAGTAAATGACCACATGGAGGTCACAAACAACGCGTCATGGACATGGACGTAAACATAAAGACAACGAAACGCACGTAACGGCTAACCGGCTACCGGTCGGCTCACCGTGTGCTAACGGTAAACCGTCCATATGCTACCGTCCTGCCGCCATTAGCTCACCTACACGCGCCTCAGCCCCGCCATGACAGCCCGGTGCTCCTCCTGCAGAATCCACGCGCACAGGTACGCGTTTAGGTCTCTTAGAGGGATTATTAAAAACAAGAAGAAGAAGACAAGGCAGAGACGAGCAGGAGGAAGTGTTCGAAAATCCAACACACTTCCGGTCTGCCTGTGCACTTACGTCATCGTACACGTAATCGGATGTACGGATGTGGCGCGTAGTATAAAGTGGCTTTAGCCACGCCCTCTTCACGTCAACTGTAAAGGGAGCGTGTGTGATTGATCAAAATGTATTTTACTTTGAATAATAATGTTATTATCATATAAAATAATACATTCTAGTATTGGATGGTCAGCGGCTATTCTCTCTCTGAAATCAAATTTATTTATTTTGATTTCATTATAGGTATGTTGTTCATAGCCACATTTTCACTCCCAACTCGAGGAACACACGAGGCAACACATGACCACATGATAGCAAGTTTAACGCCGTGCGCCAAAACCACCAAATGAGAAAAAACGGCATCTTTCCTCAGTTCGTTTCTCTGAAGAACATCTACAAGTTAGACTGCACCTCAATTCTAAATCCACCACTACCAATATATACTACTAATTATTTTTCTTAGTTTCACCTCAAATTCCTTGTGAAGTTGTTGTGTACATTTTTAGTTACGGTTTCAATTCCACTTTGGGACGTCCCGTTTAAAACACTTCCCATAAATACGCGTGACCTTCTGATGTTATAAAATCTACCACCCCCACATTGGCCGAAGAACCCGCCCACTTCGTTTACCCGCCTTATTTCCAGACAGACTAGGGGATTGCTAGTGATTGACAGTCAGCTCGACCAATAGGCTTCCGCTGTTGCCGTGACTCACCGGCAAACCCACCGAGGCCCGTCCCGCCTGGCGTGCGGGTCCACGGGCTCTCTACAGCTGCCTGCCGCGCAGTTGCAGCGACTCGCCCACACTCCGCGTCTCGGCCGGGATACAAACTGAGCTGCCGGGATAGTTGCACCTACAGGCGGGTCGCAAGACAGACGACGCGGCTTCTACTTTTTTGCATCTCGGGTGGAAGCGGACGGTTTTGTGTCGCGGCGAACGTCCATGGAAACCCCGGGGGTAGACAGCCGGGTCGCAGGCGCCGCAGCCGGGGCAGAGCTTCGATGGATGGGCGGCAGGCTGCTGGACGCCACGGGAGGGTTCGTCGGGTCTCTTTCGCCGAGAATACCAGGGGAGCAGGACTTCACCCCGGTGTTGCATCGATTGACTCCGGAGGCAACGACCTCTGTGGAGCCCGAAATAGACTACGAAGGGCTGCCTCAAGGAGCGTCCACCAGCACACACATGCTGGCGGGGTCCGTGGCTGGAATCATGGAGCACTGCCTCATGTACCCCATCGACTGCGTCAAGGTATTCAAACGACATATTCGAGTGGTCTCCATGCCTCGTTCGCGTCACACCTGCACGCGGACGACGGCTGTTAAATGTTAAATGTTAAACCCCCGAGCTAACGGAGGCCCAAATACAAGCCAGAGCTCGATTAATGTCAGGCTACAAGCTAACCAAGCTAACAGAGGTCACTTAACTAACTTATATTGCATGACATAAACGTAAAATAATGCAACACAAGGTTGTCAAAGTAGGACCATAATAACCAAGCTGGGTGAGTACGTTTGCAGAATTCTGACGTTTCAGTAATTTCATTTTTGAGTCATTTTAAAACTGACCATTTCGTCTACGCTCCCGACATTAGCCTGCTAGCTAACGCTAGCATCAGTTTTACCTTTTTGCTAACATGCAGCATCCATTATCGGACACTTTTTACTGTTTAGTGAAGTAAAACTGCTTACTTAAATCAACACTTTACCCCCGTAGTTATTATTTAAATGGTTACATCGACTTTTTCAAGAGGGATATTGTGGCTTTTATAATTCTTATATTACTTTAATTACTGGTATACTTTTTTTGAGAGTTCGGCGGGACGTCGCTGAGGATGTGCGCGATGGGGTCATGAAGAGAAGGAGATGATTTAACATGCAGGACTCCTTCTGTCACTCATCTAGATCAAAGGTTGACAGCCCTCGGATTCTGGGAAATGACTCCCAACCCTGGATTGACAGGTCGTGTGTGTAAATCAATACAGAGGACACACCTGTGATGTTTATGACCCTATTATTATGTAATGGTGAAAACCCCCAAACCTTATCAACAGTGTAGTGGACACAGTTGGACCACCATTTTTTTTTTATTTGAATGTGCGTTTGTCAGGAGTAGTCTTGCACAAAATGAGACGTCACGTGGTCCGTCTCGGACCACCAATGTCCCACAATGCAGTGCAGCACCTACGCATGAAGGAAATGACAAATTGTGGACGGCGGAGAGAACAGAAAATCAAAACTTAAATCATAGATGTTTTTATGTTTAGACATGAATTCTCTTTACAGAGTCTTGTGTTGTTCAGAAGACGAAGAAGAAGGCTGGTTCCTTTTGGAGCCGTGACGGGTCAAACAAAGTTCTGTAATAACAGATTCCTCCCTGATTACCTCCCACTATTCACTGCAGTCCTGTGTCAGAATGAGCTGATCTTTCCTCTTGTTTACCACAGCGGTTTGTCACTTACAGCAGGTTCAAGAAAGAAAGAAATGACTTAGAAATGACCATAGAATGGTCGTTACTTTGAATTCTTTGTGTGCGTCACATGACTTGAGTCCAAGGAATGCATTGAACAACACGGTCCGACTGGATCTCTGGTTCTGACGTCTGTGTCCTGTTCCTCCTTCAGACCGGCCGCCCCGTTTCGGCCTCGAAGGAGGAAGTACAAAAGTTTTTATTTTTTTTCCAGTAATGTTTGATGCGCAGCTTCCTCTAAGACTTCTTAGTTCCTTGTTGGCAAACAGGTTTTATTTATTAGTTCATTCTTACCAGTAATTCATGACTCCGTTTCCTGTTTCCGTGTCCATCCGAGGACTTTCCCAAGCCTGGAACAACCGTAGCTCTTCTTCTCACCAATATGTTGGTACAATTATAACACATGTATTTTAGATATTGTCGCAGCATTGTTCAGTATTGGCTTTTTTTTTTTCTTCATATGTTCATACTCGCCGAGACTTTTGATGTCTAAATCAGTGGAAAGGACTTTGGACACATAGTGTCTTATTGGACCCGTCCAGCTTATTGGTGCTTTAGAGAAAGAACACAACAAGACGTCCTCATTATAGACGTCTTTGTGTTCCTGTCACTGACGAGCAGACAGAACTCTGCTTCATCTGAAATGGAAACAGAAAATAGTGACGTGTTGCCGTGCCGACGGCGATGGCGTCCGTGAGCACAAAGAGACGTGCTTTTGCTTCTTGGAACAGTCTGATTCGGACTGAGGCCGGTGAGGGAACGTACACGATATTTGTATTGTCAACGTGTTCCATGCATCCATCAAAGTCTCCTTCACTTCCTGTTAATACATGACACCCCCCCTGGTAGGAAAAGTCTTTTGATTTCATCATCTCGTGGAGTTTTCCCTGGCTGAACGTTGGGGGGGGGGGTTCTTTGTTTTTACACCACTTCCTGTATTCACTCGGCTCCTTCCTCGTGTTTGTGGTTCGCCACGACTCCACGCCGTGCGTTCTTCACGTAGCGCCCTGAGTGAGGAGTCTGATCGCTGTCTGTTCCTCTCGCACCAGACCCGCATGCAGAGCCTCCACCCCGAGCCGGCGGCGCGCTACAGCAGCGTGATGGACGCCCTGCGGCAGATTGTGCGGACGGAGGGCGTGTGGCGGCCAATCCGGGGCGTGAACGTGCTGGCGGTGGGGGCGGGGCCTGCCCACGCGCTCTACTTTGCCAGCTACGAGAAGATCAAGTTCTCGCTCAGTGACTCCATCCACCCGGGCGCCAACAGCCACTTTGCAAACGGTAGGAGGAAACGTCTTCTCCTGCGAGGCTCAAAAGACTCCTCAAGGATCTAAAGGTGACAGTTTGATGACATGAAGAAGGCTTAGGCTTAAACAATCGTTTTCTCTGCTCTGTAGGAGTAGCAGGTTGCATAGCAACAGTGCTGCATGACACCATCATGAACCCAGCTGAAGGTAACCACACACACACACACACACACACACACTTCTTTGTTTACAAACATTAGTGGTGTAACAGACTAATCTGATGCTCCTAACTGTTGACCTTCAGTGTGAAATAAAGTTTTACTGACCATCCAATATTGAGTCGAATCAGTGATCAGGACATTGTTGATGTTTTTCTTGTCTTCAATTTTCTGATCATGTGAGAACGAGCAGCGCTAGTAACGTTAGCAGTGCTGCTAACGGCTAACAAAGGAAGGCTACTTCCTGTCACATCGCGATGCGTTCAGGCTCTGAGTGAATATGAATATGTGGGGCGAAGGTGAATCATCTGATCGTGATGTTATAATCACACAATATGGATCATCAATGATCAGCTGTTAGTGAGCCGCCTCGCGGTGTCCTTCTGCCCTCCGGACACTGGATGGCGCTAAAGACTCGTCATTGATCCAGAGGTTTTATTCCCATGCTTCATTTATTATGTTTCTAAATATATTTATTCTAGTATAGATATTCTACACAACATTAACTGTATTAAGAAAATAGTTTTTTTTAGACTGTTTACTTCCTTCCTTCCTTCCTTCCTTCCTTCCCTCTATTCCTCCCTTGACCCTCGTCTCCCGCGTGTCGCCCCTCAGTCGTGAAGCAGCGGATGCAGATGTTCAACTCTCCGTACCGCGGCGTGCTGGACTGCGTGGGCTCCCTGCTGAGGCGCGACGGCCCGGCGGCGTTCTACCGCAGCTACACCACGCAGCTGACCATGAACGTGCCCTTCCAGGCGCTGCACTTCATGACCTACGAGTACCTCCAGGAGCTGCTCAACCCGCACAGACAGTACAACCCGTCCTCCCACGTGGCGTCGGGCGCGCTGGCCGGCGCCCTCGCCGCCGCCGCCACCACCCCGCTCGACGTCTGCAAGACCCTCCTCAACACGCAGGAGGCGCAGGCCGTGCACCTGCTGCCGGCCGCGCCCTCGGCCCCCGGCGGCCGCCACATCTCGGGCCTCGGCGAGGCCTGTCGGACGGTGTACCGGACGGGGGGCGCGGCGGCCTTCTTCAAGGGCGTCCACGCCCGGATCATCTACCAGATGCCCTCCACGGCCATCAGCTGGTCCGTCTACGAGTTCTTCAAGTACGTCATCACGGAGCGGCAGCACCAGCGCAGCCGGCAGCGAGGAGGAGATCGAGACGGCGCCAAATGAGGCGGCCGGTGGTCGAGGTCAAAGCGCCGCGGGGGCTTTGGTTCACGGAGATGTTTGATGCCGTGTGATCCGCGTACGAATGTGATTACTTGATGGAATGTCTGTTAATGCAGGAGGACCCGCCCCCTCCTTTGGTCCCCAAAAACGTTATTTGTCATTTAGTCACCCGGAGTAAAAGCAAACCCCCCCCCCCCTCCTTAACTCCTTAACCGCACCTCTAGCATCATGACATGCCGCCGTCTGGCCACAGGGGGGCGCACTTTTGTTCTACCCATCAAGATTAAGTGCAGCAAAAACTGATGCAGCATCAAAGAAGGATTTCTGTTCACTCTGTAGTTTTAGTTTTGTACAAATAGCACTTAAAGTGACTTCTTGAGATGAAGAAAGTGGGATAACGTGTCCGCCTGCCTTAAGTTAGCCGCTCACATCAAACGCACAACTACTACAGAGATGTAATGTTTCCTAAGAGAGGATGACATTGTACATAATATACAGTAAATATATATATTAACTGGAACTCTACTGGGCTTTGTTTTTAAATGAGCCTTTATGTCCAGTTATTCAAATTGTCTTGATCTTGTCCACAAAGCAGAAGGTTGATTATTATGAATTCAAACTGACCGTACGGATCCAATGGGTGACGGGTATTTAAGAATGTGTCGTCCGTGATGAGTTCAAACATCGGGGACTCGATGACACTAATGTGACAAAACTGTAAATAAAGTGGTGAGGCGGCTCCTCGCAGAAGCAGGGTCTTCTCTTGGTGCTGGCTCGCAAAGAGAGAACTTACCTGGGCTCCTGGTCTTCCTTCTCCCTCACACACTCACCAGACAGCTTCTCAGTGCAGGACCCAACGCATCGCCTCAAAAACTACGTTCAGTAGTCTAAAAAATAACTGTTAGATCACTTTTGCTTGGAAGTATTTGTGTAAAAAAAAAAAAAAATCACTAAAACATGAATTGCTTCTAAAATTATTCTTTATTGAATGAATGAAGCCACATCTAAACTTGAACCTGTAGTGAATATATTTAAAGACTCAAAGGCCAAATGAATATACAAATATATATATAGTTTATACACACAAACACAATCGCTGCACAAAGAAGGATCAGCAGGAAGTTTTGTGTCCTCGGCGGCTTCCCGTTGGCACAGAAAGCAGCACCTTCACTCAAGGCCCCCCCCACCCCCCCCCAGCCTACAAGCTACAAGGCTTTCATCTCGTCTAACCTTACGCCCCCCCCCCCAACCTCTTGTTCCCTGAAACGTAAGAAGATCCGTTTAGTCGGTGAGGAAAGGTCCCTGCGTGTGAGGTCATGGCCCCCGACGCATGGCAGCAGGTTGGGGCCAAGGTCAACTTTGTGTGTGTGTGTGTGAGAGGAGGGAAAAACTAAGATAAACGAGGTGTCAGTAACCCAACCTGCCTTCAACATCCCCCGGCTACCCAGGGGGGGGGGGTCGCTGTGTGTGTGTGTGAGACCAGTAAATCTCTGCCTGCAGATGATGGCGTGGATCGGTACAAACTTCACACGAGGCCCAACTTTCACCGCTGGGGTTCACAAAGTCTTCTTTCTATCGTACCTACACGGAGGTAACAACCGGCCACAAAGCTCCTCGTATCCCACTGATCAAGGACCAAATCTTTCCGAAAGATTGGGTGAACATTCAGGATCACCAGAGGAAGAACCTTTTTGGGGGGGCCCTGGCGATTCAGGGGTCTTTTCCCCCTGGCATTAACACGTCATGTTAGCTCCGAAGCTAACCAGGCGACGACAGCGTTAGCTTGTTGATGTTGTTGAGCAGCTTTAGTTATTTCACTAAACACTAAGCACATGAAGGATGTCCAAACAAAGTCTCCAGGAGTCGTTTTCTGGGGAACATAAATATTTGTACGAAACGGACAAAGCATCCAACATTAGAGATGTTTCAGTCTGGGACCAATGACTGAGGTCCATTGCTACTTTCGTTGTACAAATAAATAGAAATATCTTACTGTATCATTTTTTGAGTTTTTCCTAAACATTTTTTGGCCCAAGATTTTTTTACTTTGCTTTGACGACTTAACTCCTACGCTCCACCCGCCATGTCACATTCCTTCTATGTCTTCACATACTTTGGCAATAAATGTCCCAATTCCTGACGACATTTTCCACCTTAACATATGCAGTTTTTTCGAACTATTTTTCTACTCTTTTTCCATCATATTTTTCTCCCTAATATTCTTTTTCAAATATTTTTGGAATCATTTTTTGAAAAGAAAATCTTTTTTTTCTAAACGTTTTTTGGTTTTTTAATCTATAATTTTTTTTATTTTCCCATTATATTTTTCGACCTAATTTTTTTGGACCCAATATTTTTGGCTTTTTCCATGACATTTTTTCACCTAATACTTTAAGACTATTTTCAAAACATTTTTCACCTATTTTCTTTGTCCATTACATTTTTTTCAACCTGTCTTGTTTTAGACTTTTTACTCAATATTTTTGACGTTTTCCATGACATTCTTCCACCAGACCGATTTTGAATTTTGTCAGATACATTTTTTTTTTCTAAAATATTTTTGACCAAATTGTTTTTATTTTTAATTTCCACAACATATTTGGACTATTTTTTTCTATGACAATTTTTGTCAAAAATATTTGGCTTTTCAAAATATTTTTTGACGTAGTATAATCTTTTTTTTTTACAGATTTTTTGATTTTTCTACAGTTGTGTTGAATATCACGTTGATTCTGCTTTGCTAACCCGATGGTCGTTAAAAGTTACAAATCTAACAAAGCTTTCAGTGGATAAAACAAAAGAAAAAGCACTTTTTCACTTCCCAGATCACACTATTTTGTTTTTTCCAATAATAAATATTCTGTTAGACAAAATTGAGGAATTATTATACACATAGGCAAAAATGTCCTAAAGGTATGATGGTGTAGATTAAATATACCCTTAATGCAAGCGATAATAAAGAATCCAACGCATTGTGAGAATACTTGGTCTCCTTGAAATGTCTTCTTCTTTGAATTAGTGCATATTTACACAAGTTATATTTAAATTATTAACCAACACAAGTTCTCTCTTTAATTATTATCAATCTTCCCACATTTAGGAGGGGTAATTAACATTTTTTTCAAGGATACCATGAGCAGGTCTCATAATCTGCTGCAGAGATCCTGTCTTGCTGGTTCGACTCCTCGGCTGACAGGAGCTAACAACCTTTTCCCTGCCCAGGTTTTCCCAGCTGGTGCAGAACTCAAATTAATGGCTCTAATGATTTTCGGTGAGACGCGAACTGCAATTTATGTGTGTTATTGCAAAGCCTGACAGTTTGGGATAAATCTGTGTGGGTCGCGTTGAATAAACACCGCAAAACTCCTGTTTCTTCCCAGAAAACATCACGTTTTTTCGACCCAGAAAGCTGCAGCGGCCAGCGGATAAATGTGGACCGCGGGGTAAATATTTAGATATCTGGGGTTGATGGACGAGTTCTGGTTTTGGCCGCGGACGTCCTCCCGTCTCCCCGTCCCCGGGACACGGGAAACCAGTTAAAGAAGACATCTCCAAACATCCACGTCCATTGTGAAATCTGCTAGGTTGACGTCAGCGAGCGTTACGTGTGAGCTGACTCAGAAGACACTGAGCAGCCTCTGAAGAGCACTTTGCACTAAAGCCTGCATGTGTCACATCTTCAATTGGTGGATATCTCATCTAAGGGCCAAACTCCCACAGGCTGCTGTCCACGGGGACGTTTCGCAGAGTCAGGACACATAACGGTGCAGGCCATTTGACAGTTTATGGGTCTAGTCTAGTGCACGATGTATGAAACGGCAACAGACCGCTCTTAAGTTCTTAAGCACCGATAATTGAAAGGATCAAAAATGTCTCTTTGGGATTCAACCGTATTTCGTCGCCTCAACGCTCGATAACACCGACATTAATGTCCCCAGATCCGTTTAGAAGTTGTGAGTTATCACTGCAAACTCCAAATTGGATCACTGGAGGGAAGTGGATGTGTCTACACATCTTCAGTGCGGAGGTCAACTCTCTTCATGGAACAGAAACTTGGGAAATGGAGGAAGCTGTTGTTGGTTCTTTAACGTTTGCACAGTATTCCTCCTCTGGGGAGCAGTTCTCACTCCCGACCCAACGGAGGAGGAAAGGTTTGTCACAAGAAGCTTTAATTTAGTCTAGATGTTGTTGGGTCTAGTCCGGGTCTGTCCACGGAGGACTGCGAGGAAATTTGCTGAAGGAGGTCCTGGTGAACCTGCACGATGTCATATGGTTTCACCAGAACCGGATCCTAAATCAGATTCATTTTGAAACTTGAAACTTTTTCTACTCTTGCCAAGAAAAAAACCAACATATTTATTTCAATTTTGTTCCGTCTTCCGTTGAACCTTCGAGAACTTTCATCTATTCTTAGACTGATCTCCCAGATCTTCTACTTACCTGGGAAACTTGTCTTAGTGATCTCCAAAATCTGCATCAGAGCTAAAATCAAATGTGTAAACTTAGCCTATACGGTCAAGTCAAGTAATTGATGAACAAGTCCAAGTTTCATGTATTTAGGCTATAGTCCAAGTCAGGTCTCGTGTCTTTCGGCTACAGTCCAAGTCAAGTCTCGTGTCTTTAGGCTATAGTCCAAGTCAAGTCTTGTGTCTTTAGGCTACAGTCCAAGTCAAGTCTCGTGTCTTTAGGCTACAGTCCATTTCAAGTCTTGTGTCTTTAGGCTACAGTCCAAGTCAAGTCTTGTGTCTTTAGGCTACAGTCCAAGTCAAGTCTCGTGTCTTTAGGCTACAGTCCAAGTCAAGTCTCGTGTCTTTAGGCTACAGTCCAAGTCAAGTCTCGTGTCTTTAGGCTACAGTCCATTTCAAGTCTTGTGTCTTTAGGCTACAGTCCAAGTCAAGTCTTGTGTCTTTCGGCTACAGTCCAAGTCAAGTCTCGTGTCTTTAGGCTACAGTCCATTTCAAGTCTTGTGTCTTTAGGCTACAGTCCAAGTCAAGTCTCGTGTCTTTAGGCTACAGTCCATTTCAAGTCTTGTGTCTTTAGGCTACAGTCCAAGTAAAGTCTCACGTCTTTAGGCTACAGTCCAAGTCAAGTCTTGTGTCTTTAGGCTACTATCCAAGTCAAGTCTCGTGTCTTTAGGCTACATTCCAAGTCAAGTCTCATGTCTTTAGGCTACAGTCCAAGTCATGTCTCGTGTCTTTAGGCTACAGTCCAAGTCAAGTCTTGTGTCTTTAGGCTACAGTCCAAGTCAAGTCTCATGTCTTTAGGCTACAATCCAAGTCAAGTCTCACGTCTTTAGGCTACAGTCCAAGTAAAGTCTCACGTCTTTAGGCTACAGTCCAAGTCAAGTCTCGTGTCTTTAGGCTATAGTCCAAGTCAAGTCTCGTGTCTTTAGGCTATAGTCCAAGTCAAGTCTCGTGTCTTTAGGCTACAGTCCAAGTCAAGTCTCGTGTCTTTAGGCTATAGTCCAAGTCAAGTCTCGTGTCTTTAGGCTACAGTCCAAGTCAAGTCTCACGTCTTTAGGCTACAGTCCAAGTCAAGTCTCGTGTCTTTAGGCTACAGTCCAAGTCAAGTCTCACGTCTTTAGGCTACAGTCCAAGTCAAGTCTCAAGTTGTCAGTCGGCTACGAGGTGCGGCTATAGTAGCATCAGCGCTGATAATAGCATGTAATGTATCCGTGTGTGGAGGCAGCCTGTCGGGGCCCGTCGGGCCTCTGGTGGGAGGAGTGTTGCTCCTTACAGGTCCATCGTGAGAGGAGGAGAAGCATCGAGTGCTCCTCCTGCAACAACATGCGTTATGACAGAAAGCCTGTGAACACTCAGCGAAAGACGACAAACATCAACACCTGGTTTCTTGTCTTCTTTATTAGACTCAAAGGAGTGATTTGACTGAAGCATTAGCAGAGAAAAGCTGTTTGAACCTCACAGGAACTCAATGCAAACTGGTGCCATTATTTTGAAATGATTGTTACTTTTTGACAACTTAAAGTGTGACATTCAAACATCTGAGCTGTGCAGCTTGCGGGTGGCTGGCCCCTTTTTTATAGATTAGAGCTTTTATTTCACACTCTTAAACATGGCTGCTTCAAATTAAACAACACACATTTTGTCTGCTGTAGTTCTAACATATTGCATAATTAGTCCTTCTCTCCCTTTTTTTACATAGGAAGGTTAGTACAAGACAGTTTTGGGGATTATTTTTCACCTAAATATAAAAACAGGAATAGACTTAAATCCAATTAAAACATTTGACTTTATTCAAAAGGATCTGTGTTATTTTGTGAGTGTTGTGTGCGTTTAATTGAGACCACCGCAATCAGTGTTCAATGCACAAAGGAAAAGCATAAAGGGCAGATTGAGAGATGAAGAGTCTAAACACAGAGTCTGATGGAGTCAGAGTGCAGGTTTGTGGATGGAGCACGTTGCTGTTTTAATTTCTTAGAATCTGAGACAAATTTCATGAAATTAAACCCAACTTACGTGTTGGTGCTTAAGATAAAATGTTAAAACTTAAACAGGAAACCTGATGTTTTATTTTTGCTTTAGTGGGTTTAGTTTACACAGCAGTAATGTGAGTACAAGATAAACATTTAAAAAAATGTTGGGGTTTAAACTCAGCTTTAGATTCAGAGATAACTGGTGTAACTCATTTCCATGGGGTGGACAAAATAACAGGAACAGCTCTAAAAGTTAACGCTGTCAATTGTATTTGAGGTCACAGTTTGACTGTGATGTGTTAAAAAATAATTCACAATGACGCTGATTCTGAGTGAATACATTTATTTTATTTTTTTATTTTAATGTAAAACGAAAGAAAGGAAAATATCTTCCTTTAATGCAGGAAACAAAAGGATTGTGTTTCTTATTGATGGAACACGGTGGTGATTATTTTTCAATCTTCAACTTCATAATATAATTATTATTATTATTGGGGTTATAATGAATATCGTTTTCCTTATTTCAGAAGCCAATTAACAACGTGCTATTATTATTGTTATTATTAATGTTGCAGTTTTTACAATCATCATTCATATTTTTGTCATTTTTGTTATTTATTTTTGTATATTATATATGTTTGTGATGGTTGAATAGCTATGTTAGTGTATTTATTTTTCAGTTTACTGTATGGTTCCCGTCGTAGCCAGTGCCGCTGTTCTTGTCACCATCGGGGGGGGGGGGTGGGCCCTGCAGGTGAGGCGCTTACCTGCAGACGCCTCCGTGTCTCGTCTCTGTTTGCTTCCCTCAGTCTGCGTCCCGGGCAGCACCTCGGGGCGCGGGGCTTATCAGCTCCCCCTTTATCTCTCAATTAATCCCCATTAGTGAGGGGGGGGGGGGGGAGAGGTGCATTAGGGGGGACTGGGTTTTCAGGCCCAAGCTGAAGATCAGAAGGTTAACAGCTCAGACGGATCTCAATCTGAGGCCGACTGTCTGCCACGAAGAGAAGATCCGCGCCGATAACAACGACACCAGAACCAATTCGGACCTTCTGGTCCGTTGGAAATGGAGTGGAGTGAGAGAACCAAGATGTGTGTGACGTTGAATCACTCACGGAGGTGGGGAATGAGCTGTATGACGACGCAGGGCGACGTGGTGGCCTGTAGGAGACCCGGTTTTCCTCTCCACGGTTTCCCACGAATCCCCAATGAATCAGGATCAACGAGCTCCGGACGCGGCTCCTGCTGTTTGTTCTCGTGTCCCCACATCAGGACACCGCTCCTGTGTAATTATACACGAATGGCTTTTGGGAAGCGACGCGTTCTCAGCCCGCAGGAACTTTTACGCGCAGAGAAAAACAGCAATTGGTGCGTCCCCCTCCCTGGATTTCACACAACTGCCGCGATCCCCGATGTTCTCATCAATCATGCAGCAGATGAGGTGGCCGTGATTTGTTCCCATCGTTAACGTTGGAGCAGAGTCCCGTCTGAAACTCACTGCACATGTAATCACGTGTAGGCCTCACTTGAGGCTAATAGCCACCTAGACCTCAGATTGAGAATAATTAGAACTTCCCAAACACATTTCCCTTTCAAACCACCTTTAGTTCCCCTCTATTATTATTTGTGCGAATAAACGAAAATGTTTTAGCCGAAAAGATGTCTGGGAATAGTGAGAAATAAAATTCCAAGAATCCAATGATGTCAAATTACAAAACGGTGAAGCGTTGTCACATTTAATGAGCCGCACTCAAACGAATGAGGGAAATCGCCCGTTGGACTCATCAATTCATGGAGCCGCTAAAACCACTGATACAGTTCGGTGTCGGGTCATTGAATCAATAAAAACGCAGCACTTTCTTCTTTTTGTCTGTAATTTGGACCTTTGACACGCTGTTCCTGTTAAATTACTGTAAAATGCATGTGAATCACAGGATCCCTGCAGGCTGTTACCTGTGAGAATAACATCGGTCTGAGCTGAAATAACACTGAAATAAAAGCGCCCCCCCCCTCCCTTAAAGTGTTCCACATGGGGATAAATGGTGAAACTTGTAGCAATAAGACCGGCTTCTTTCACACAGACGCCACCCCGCTGCCACCACCTCCAGCCCCGGCTGCCCCCGAAGCCTCGCGGCTGGGGGGCTCTCGGAGAGCCTTTCTCCGCGAACAAAAAAAAAAAAAGCCTCCTGAAGGGGAACAAAAGTGACCACATTTCCCCCCCCCCCCCCCGCCGCCCCCCTCCCCCCCCCCCCTTCTCCGCGCAGAATAACCCGCTGCCAAGGCCCTCAAATGGGAATATTAGGACGTCAATCTCACGGCCCCTGTGCGCCTTTGTCTTTGCTGAGTGGCCGGCTCTGCCCACCACGCACCTTTTGTCCGACAACCCAATAAGGGCCCATTATTCCCGTGTCCCCGGCCCGGCTGCTGCTCGCTCCTCGGAGTTATTTCTGGTGCTTAATCGCGTCCCTTTAAGGACCTCAAATGGAGAAAAACTTCCTCCTTTCACGTCGCCTGGCACCGGGACAAAGGGTCCCTGTGGCCCGGCCTCCTCCAGCAGCTCGGCCCCTCAACGAGTCTGATTCCCTTCACTCATTGGATTATTAATATTACTTGGACATTCTTTTTTTGGGGGGGGGGGGGGGACCGTTTGGCTTCGTTTTTTACCGTAATTACAGCGCAGAGGACGTTCAAAGACCAAATGTAAAGGACACAGTTTATTTTTCCACAGGAATAGACTCACGTGCACCTTTGTTTCTCCCATTTCTCTGATTTATTTGAATAGATGTGAAATAGACTAAAACAATTATCTGTCGAACAAAAAAAAACAAACACAGCAATTCAATTCCTCCAAAGTCTAAAGAGTATTAAAAAACATTTCCTTTCATAAAAAAAAACCAATAATCTTTTTTTATAGTTCAAATAAGAAGAAATGCGGTGCATTTCAGTCCTCTCAGTGCCAAGCTGGAGCACCAATTATTGTGCGACCACAAAATGAAATGTCCCCCCCCCCCTCCAAATGGTCACGTGTGACCCCCGGACTTTGTGCTCTGCAGTCTCGGCTTTGTTACAGTTCAAGCAGCCAAAAATGGGAGTGAGATTTCAGGTGAATCCCAACTCGCATCCTTTATATGAACAATACTTGTGTTTTCACCAAAAATATAAGAGCTCCGTAGAAAAAGGGAAACAAGAGAAAGACACCGGTTCCGGTGAAGCTACCAGGCCCGGATCCCCTGCAGCGAGCCCTGGCACGACGTGACCGCGGTGCCCTGGTGCGTGGGGCCCTGCGCGGAGCCGCCGAGGCCGCCCACGTTGCCCAAGTTCATGTTCATGAAGGCGTTGGAGGCGCCGGACGGGGGGAGGGCGGGGATGCTGGTGTACGTGCAGCTGTAGTTGGTGTTGTACGCGGGGCTGTTGTACGTGTACGCCGGGTACCCGTTGTAACCGTACGGGTTGGATCCGTACGGAGCGCCGGCGGCGGCGTAGCTCTGCGTCCCGCCCAGACACGGCTTCCCGTCGCGCACCAGCACCGGCACCGCGACGCGCCGGGGCGGCGGAGGGTGGTGCTGCTGCTGCTGCTGCTGCGGCCCGACCCCCTCCAGCGACTTGTCCTGCCGCTGCCGCTTGCACTTGTAGCGGCGGTTCTGGAACCAGATCTTCACCTGGTTGGAGGTGAGCTTGAGGGTGGTCGCCAGGTGCTCGCGCTCGGGCGCGGACAGGTAGCGCTGCTGCTTGAAGCGCCGCTCCAGCTCGAAGACCTGCGCCTGGGAGAAGAGCACGCGGGGCCGCCGCCGGCTCCTCTGCTTCGGCGGCGGTCGCTCCGAGTCGTCGGGGCCGCCCTGCGAGGGCTCCGCGCGGGACACTCTGGCACAGATCTCTGGGTGGGGTGGAGGGGGGGGGGGGGGGGGGGAGTCACGTGGAGAGTATGAATATTATTATTGAAGACAAAAAATGTAATCTAAAATAAAAACGTTTTAGGTGACAATACGCTCTCAGATTATTATTTTTAGTATATATAGTATTATTATTATTAAATAAATGCAACACACACGACATATTTGGGCTCAAAAACAGACTTTAGCATTTTGTGTTTTACATTTTAGTGACTTTGTGATCTGCTTAAATTGACATTTTCTAAATGCTGTGAATAATGAGTTGGTTTGACTCTGTTTAGCGGCGCTACTTCGCGGTGTCATTTCTTTTCCAAGCCTCTTTAAACTAATTGTCGGTTTATGGTCCACACATCATAACAAGAGCGCGCGCTGCTGAACCACTAGAACGTGTTTGACATCTGCACGCGCACCGTTTGATGGCTCTTTATTGGGATCACGTCTGAGGTGGAAGATGAATTGGAAAATATTTTCCTTAATTGTTTGCTGTTTCAATTTGTTCTAAAATGTATACATTTTGAGGTGAAGCAGTTTTTTTCACATTTTGGGTCATGTTATATTTACACATACACGAATACTAGTGGAATGAAGGGTTTTATTATTATTCAATTTCTAGAAATGACACAATACCGCTTATAATTTTCTTTCCATCTGGCTCACTTTGTGTTTGATGCTACAATTAACCTTAAAATACACCTACACATATTTTATTTTAAAATGACTACGTTTCGTATCTCGGCCGAAGCAGCAGTTTGCTTTTCGGCTTTCGGCTAAACGCACAAATGATTATTTTCAGGCGCTGAAAACGTGGCGGTTTTACTAAAACCAGCTGATTTATTCACGATCCTTCCTGCAGCGCGTCGACTTATTGGTGTGATTCTGATCATTACTGACACACGTGTCCATTGTGGCCTTTTGTCCGCGCTTCACTCACTGCTCTCCGGCTCCTCCAGCTTGGCCCCCTGCAGGCCCGGGTGCACGTAAAGGTCCGGGGACAGGCTGGTCTCCCCTCGGTCCTCGTCCCGCGCCGCCAGCGCGCTGAGGTAGGCCAGGTTGTCCTCCGCGTCCGAGAAGGGGGGGCTATCGCGGGAGCCGGCCAGCATGCAGGACGCCGGGGTTTGGAAATGCCGCCGCAGCTGCTGCTGGGGAGGAGACCCCGTCATGTGGTGCTGGGTGAGGGCTCCGTGGAGCTCCAGGGACCCGGCCTGCTGCTGCTGCTGCTGCTGCTGCTCCAGCTTGAGGATATCCTTGACAGAAAACGGCGTGGAGGTGAGCGGACTCTGCAGCATCATGTCATCCAGCTCCGGCTCTGCAGCACCGAGGAAATGGAGCCCGCAGAGTAACATGCGCGCGCCCCTCTCCCGCCGCGCTCTCTCCTTCTCAACCGAACGCTGCGCGCAGGGGCCGTTTCTTCAGGAGCTGGAGGTGCGTCGGGCCTCTGGACTCCCTCATCGCCGTGGAGCGCGGGAGGAACGTGCGGGTCTCCTCTGTGACACGCGCGACGTCGGGCTTTGTGAGGGAGTCTGGACCGGGGCGAAGGAGCGTAGTGCCAGGGGGAGGGGTGTGCGAAATGGAAAGTGCGTGTATAGGCTGGGAGGGAAGCATTTGGGGGTTCTGGAGACGGAGGGAAGGCGGGGGGGGGGGGGGGCGTAGTCGACGTTTGCTCACGTCCTGATTGTATTTTGGGGGTGTGTGCATATTCGGACCTCCTGTCCCATCCATGAGAAGCACGTGAGAGCCGAGGTCAACGGGTCAACGGGTGATCGCGGGACCTCTTCTCAAACACATGTATACGTTATGGACCAAACATCACCACCATGACACGAATCACGCTAACAATTGTAGCGTCTTAAAGAGGTCAAAAGGTGATGAAACAGACCGAATGATGACGCGCAGACCCCCAAAGTAACCAAAGAGCCACAGAGATGCCCGTCTGCTGCTGCGGCCTCTGAAGGCCTCATCATGAGGTTGGTTGACATTCTTTCACGTATCTTCAGTTTCAACCTTAACATCCGAACAGGTGAAACGTGTTCATAATGTCCCCCATAATGACCCCCCCCCCCCCCCCCGCTGCACCGTCCAGCAGCAGCCGGCTCCTCTCGGTGTCCCTCCGTCCTCTTTATCGCGGGTGTCGTATTAATAACTGGCCTGGGCCGATAAGCGCCCCCCCCCCCGGGGGGAGCAATTAAGATTCCTGGAGGAAAAACTTTCTGACGTATCAGCTCCTATCAGCCCCCCCCCCCCCCGCCCCACACACACACACACCCCTTCCGCCTCTCGCCTCCGTTAACAGCAAAACAGTCCGATCTTAGAAACGCTGTTTGAGAAATACACATATTTTACATTTTATAGGATTGATTTGATGTCTCGTGTTTAGTTAAATATTAATGTTTAATTACTGTTTATATCGTCATTATCTTTAAATAAATACTTACACCATTACAGATGATAAAAGTTCCACATGAACTCTAATTGTTGCACTATTTCAGACAAACATTAATTAATGGGACAAAACTCAAAACAATTTCGTATTTTTTGAAAATAAGATCAAAATCACAAATGTTCCGATTATTTTCCAGAAAGTGAGGAATTTGATTTCAATCAATTAGTATCACATTATATTAGTATATTAGTATTATATAGAGTGAAGAACGTGAAACGAACTCCACGCGCCATCTGTTCTTCTTCTGGTCTTTTTTATTCTTCTGAGTTTAAACTCAATCTGACCCCTTAACTTTTACGTGTGTGAGAGGGGGGGGGGGTTGATTTTACTGACAAATCACGATTTCTGTGAAATCATAATTTGATTTGAGATTTTTAAGATCCCTCGGTTCTTTCTCCTGCTGCCCCCCCGCCCCCCCCCCCCCCCCCCCCTCCGGCCAGATAGGACTCACCCTGATGTGGTGCTCTGGAGTCAGGTCTTTGTCTCGACGGAAACTCTCTCTTCGATTACATTGCGCTTCATCATCATCAGCGCCTCATCATCATCATCTCTTGCTCGTAAAGAACGTTTAGACTGCTGCTCGGCGCCTCCGTTCACTGTAAATAAGCTTTAAATCCAACGAGGCAGCTGCGCTCCTCGGCCATCACACGGGATACATCTGTTTGGTTAAGAGATCTCCAGTCCATGAAGGACCTCCAGGATGTGTCTCCAAAATGTTTCCAGGCCAATGAATAGATCGTGTTTTGCCAGATATGTTGTGTCTCTTCTCGGAGGTCTCCTGCCTCAGATGGTTTGGTCTCTGGTCTCCTCAGATGGTTTGGTCTCTGGTTCCCTCAGATGGTTTGGTCTCTGGTTCCCTCAGATGGCTTGGTCTCTGGTTTCCTTATATGGTTTGGTCTCTGGTCTCCTTATATGGTTTGGTCTCTGGTTTCCTTATATGGTTTGGTCTCTGGTCTCCTCAGATGGTTTGGACTCTGATCTCCTCACATGTTTTGGTCTCTGGTCTCCTCAGATGGTTTGGTCTCTGGTCTCCTCAGATGGTTTGGTCTCTGGTCTCCTCAGATGGTTTGGACTCTGATCTCCTCACATGTTTTGGTCTCTGGTTTCCTCAGATGGTTTGGTCTCTGGTCTCCTCAGATGGTTTGGTCTCTGGTCTCCTCAGATGGTTTGGTCTCTGTTCTCCTCAGATGGTTTGGACTCTGATCTCCTCACATGTTTTGGTCTCTGGTCTCCTCAGATGGTTTGGTCTCTGTTCTCCTCAGATGGTTTGGACTCTGATCTCCTCACATGTTTTGGTCTCTGGTCTCTGTGCCTCTTCGTAGTGGTTTTCTGTTGCATTGTGGTCTTGTTGTGTGTGTTCCTGTTGATTTGTGTCTCTTTGGGGACATATCGCTGATAAGAAAGGATCCTAATCAGTTGACCCCCATCATTCACCTCTAACCTTTGCTCTCTGTCTCCATCACGTTCACCACTAGAGGTCGCCATTAAGATACCTATAGTATATTTGGGAAGAAAATCTGGTTTTATTTAAATGTTGATTTTTTTGTTAGTAAAAGATGTGAGACTAAACTAACACGCCAAGTTGATATTTTCATCTTTAATAATCCCCAAAATGTTTGCATTCTATTTATTTATTCTATAAAGATAAAAATTAAGACACAGTTGTGCCAGATCCTGCGTCTTTACAGTGCTTGTTTTAGCTCATTGTTTTGACATTAAAGCATAAGTTAAAATCTCAAAGCTCACCTCAACATTGATCCCATGCAGTTTAGAGCAAAGCTTTTCATATATAACATTGAAGTGACTCTTCAACGTTCTCAGTGTTTTGTGTGGGTGATCCTCAGGGATCATGACTGGGACCTCTGAGGTTTTGTCTTTGTCCAGGAGGCCACGCGGTGGAGGACTGAGACCCAGACAGACGTCCGTCAGGAGGAAAGAGGTTTTCAGCTCGCAGCCCGACTGGTGCTGACAGAGCTGGAAGGAAGACGGAGACCTTTGTGGAGCTTCTGTTGGTCTCGTTATCTTTCACATAAACAGAGATGAGGCAGATAAAATGTCACTGAAATCCCAGCAGAGGTCTGAAGTGTTAAATTGGAGGTCAGCCTCGTTATGGACACAGTTCATGAAACCTGTTTAATGCAGATTTATATTCTTGGTTTCTGAATTTAAATACTTAGTCGTCACGTTTGCAAAATAACTCAATATCTTAACTTAAATATATTTAAATGAAGACTAAAATACACATCAAACAAATGTTTGTGTATATATTTGTGTCCATTTTGTCTGCAGGCTGTAACATTCCTGTTGCTTATTATGGAGTCCTCTCTCTTTCAGTGTGTGTGGTTGTGTGTGGTTGTGTGTGTGTGTGTGTGTGTGTGTGTGTGTGTGTGTGTGTGTGTGTGTGAATGGAGGTAACAATAGGAAACGCTACACCTCTTGTCTGCTGTCATTTGCGGCCCAGCGGAGGCGCCAGGCGGCTCTGGACGGTTGGATGGAGAGAGAGAGATAATCTCAACGTGTGTGTGTGTGTGTGTGTGTGTGTGTGTGTGTGAACAAGTGTCACGCAGCAACAAAAACAAAAACTATTAGAATGTTTAACGTGTTGTTTCTCTTTGTGCTGATTGTTCTTATAGACCGACTCTGATCAGACAGCTATAAGTGATCAAATAGTTTATTATTTATCTGATGATACATGCTGGAAAATTCTTTATATTATATAATTAAATGAATCTCTGATGAATGTATATTAGCATATTAATTACATTTAGGACAAAAAAATAGTGCAAAACACGCGTGGACGCAAAGTAAACACGAAATAACTTTCAACGGTAGAAAAACACGACAATTTAAAAATGTATTCAATGAACGTTTTCTGGGTTTAACATTTAAAGAAAACTTTCTCCCGTTGCAGGGTTTTTTTAATTTATTGAAATAAGCATTTTATTTAAAATTTCTACGCTGAATATATTTTTCCATAATTAAAAGCATAATTCAGTTACATAAATTGAAAGGTTCAGTGAAATGTCTCATCTATTTCCAACCGAATATCCACAAAAATCCAGCTTCATTTGATCTTCAGTTTGTAATCCAATTGTTCTTTTCACACAAATGTATTTATAGTTAATTATTTTACGATTTACCAGGTCAAACGCATTTTCTTCGATGTGCAACAATTCATTTATTGAAGATAGCAGCCCAGCCATCTGTTTAAAAAAATAAAATAAAATAAAATATGAACGCACATAATTATTCATTAATTTAATAAAATGCCGCAGAGAAATACAATAAAATAATAAAGTGTAGATGTTGATTCTTCGCCTCTGTTCGCTGCGTAAAAACCTCGCGCGTCCCGCTGGCTCCGGGTCACTCCCGCACGGGCGCAATGGCGCGTGCATGTGTGCGTGCGTGTGTTTAGATAGCCGAGGCCTGCAGCCAGTAATAGCTCCATTAGGCAGAGTGAGAAGACGCTATCTCAGTGATCCGTAACGTCTATGTCCGCTCAGCAGGACGCAACCGGCGGCCACACACACACACACACACACACGCACACACACGCGCACACACACACAGATACGGCCCAACTTCCAAAGCACCGCCCGGAGTCATCCTGTTACTATGGTAACTTAACCTGCACTTTTCTTTGTCGCCAAACCAGAAAAGCGCCGCGCTGGACTGTCCGAGTCGTTAAGAGTTTGGGATAGTTCTCTATAATCTCTCTCACACACACACACACACACACACACACACACACACACACACACACACACACACACACACACACACACACACACACACACACACACACCACACGACGCGACGCGCTGTGTTTACGCAGCGGCTCGGCCTGCTGTATAAATTGCGCCGTTGAATGGTTTACCTCATGGGACTTCTGTTTCTCGTTTTCTGTCACGCGGCCCGCCAGAACGCGCTGACAAACGACCGACTTTTACCGGCAGAGGAATTCCTGATTTATGTGGGAAATGAAACGAGTGTGTGTGTGTGTGTGTGTGTGTGTGTTTCTTTTTGCGAATAACGTGTGCGTCCTGCGCGCGGCGGCAGTTAGCGGCGGCGGCGTGTACGAAGTGTCCAGAGGAGAAGCCGCCTGCGTGTTTTCTCTTCTCTGAACCCTTGGGTGGGGGGCGGGGGGGGGGAGCACCCGCCGCCCGCTATCGACTCGCAAAGCCGCCACTTCCATTGTTATTACTGCGGAGGAAACAAGTCGTTGCAGCCACGTCACTCTGATTTATCACCGTGTTGTTTCTTAACTCAAGTAGACGTTTCCACGGAGGCGTGTTGTTTTAATTTGATGAGAGAACGAAAAAAAAACCACGCAGAAATACAAAATAAAAGACCGAGAGAACGAGGCGCTCTTTGGTTTGGTTTTCACGATGAATAATCCCCTCGGATAAACTCAGCCTGTCTGTGTATAAACTTCGGGGGCATTAGTGCCTCCGGGGAGGGGGGGGGGGGGGGGGGGGGGGCAGACCACTCCATCACGGCGCAGACAGTCCGGATTCCCCTCCTGCGCCATTAGAGCCGCGTCGCCCTGTGTTTCTTCTCTCTCTCACCGAGCGTGGACTTTATCAGCTCTCTATCTCCCAAACAGAGACCCATCAATCACTGCGGCCCGCGCGCTCTGTCCGGCCCGGCGGTTATTATTATTATTATTATTATTAACAATGAACAAAAAAATAATATAAAGGTTCATTTGTACAAGTTCTCCACTATTTAAACGAAAAGGATCTTGTGCGTAAAAACACAAATGTTGTCGACAAGATAAATAAATAATAATAAAATAAAAGAGTTTGGCTAACATAATCTCGACTAATCCTGCCATGTTGGATTAAACATGAATTAGTTTCCATTTACATGTGACTCGATATTATCGATGTGTTTTGACACGTGAGGGGAGACAGAAGACCAAAGAAGGACGCATTCCAACCATTAACGGCCACTTTCTCCCTCTGCGTCTCTCTGGGAATCAAAGTTAAACACGTCACGCTTTATCTTTGAATCATCATCCTCCGGAATAAATGCGTTTAGACTTCTCAGAGTGCCCCCCCACCCCCGCCCCCTCGTTTGGTCTCATCTATCCAAGGAGTTTACAGAGGAGCCTCCCCCTCCTCGGCCTTTCAACATGTTTGTGTTTGGTATATTGTTATACTTCTTTGCCGCCTGAATCCCGACTGCGCCAGACGGAGAGCCGTCGGGTCCAGATGTGTCCGGATGTTTCCGGCGTGCCCAGCAGGAGAAAGTCCCCCCCCCCCCTCACACGACCTCTGTCAGGCCTGATGAATTAGCTCCGAAGGCGGAGAGGCTCCCCCGAAACCTGTTGACGTGCATGCGCACGAGCATTCCACGTTTAATTAATAATTAATCGAGGGCCGGATGTTATAAATAAAAAAAAGATCAAATGACATCTGCTGATATTTTTTAAATGTACAAATACTTTTACGCACGGAGGCCAAGTCTATTGGTGCGCGTGCACGCCCTCTCCGGCGCGCCCGAGGTGACCCGCCGGTTACCCGAGGCCCTCTGGAAGACTTTGGGGGGGGGGGGGGGGGGTCCCCTGCTGCGGCGTGCCGCTGCTGGTCCCCCGAGCGGCTCCCCGTGTTTAGCCGGAGGAAGCGGTCTGTTTCCGGGATCAGGCTAAACACGGGCCTCCGGAGCGGGACCGGGCACCGGCAATAGATCACCTCGACCACCGGCGGCTCCCGGGCGCACAGCTGGGAAGGCTCTGGACCAGCGGAAGAGAGAGAGGGGGGGGGTCAAGGACCCCCTGGGAGTTTGTCATCCTTAGGCCCCCCCAGGGGATGACAGCAGGGCGAGGATGTTTATTGCTGCTTCTCAGGGGAAGCTTCAATGCCATTAACTTTCACTTTCACTTCCAGGGACATTTAACAAGGTCTTAATCCCTCAGAGGAGCTGAAGTCAAACTTCTCTCTGTTAATGAAACACTTTGTGTCCACCTCTGACGGAGCTGTGACGTCAAAATGTCTTCATTCATGGTTCATGAAGACATCTGGATTCAAAGTGAAGGACAATACTGTCACCATTCACTCATTCATCAGGTGCACAAACACCTGTCTGTGTTTGGCACTTTATATCTTCATGCATACATTCTGCATTCAACTGAATTAGAGACTCAGTTTGGCAGTATGTCGTATTTTTTACTTGTTTACTTTATATTTTCTTTACATTTTTTCTATTTATTTATATATACAAAAGGTAGATGATGTTTTATTTCTTTATTTCATTCCAATAACTGGACTAAACTGTGACTTTTCTTGGACAGGAAGTCGACGCTTTAGTCTCCCTGGAGAAGTGTGTGTTATTCCACCACGCGTGTGTGTGGATGTTTACCAGTGTGCATGACACCGATGTGTGTCATTAATGCAGTGTGTGTGTGTGTGTGTGTGTGTGTCTGTGTGTGTGTGTGTGTGTGTTTGTCTGTCTGTGTGTGTGTGTGTGTGTGTGTGTGAGGTTGAGTTTCCTCTCTACTGAACTTGATGCTGAAAGTCGTTGGGGTGAATCGGTTAATGATCCTGTTGGACATCTAATCAGCTTTAGAGGCGTGTAATGACACCTCATCATGTGTGTGTGTGTGTGTGTGTGTGTGTGTTTCAGGTGCCTCTCTCTACACTCGTCTCCCTTGTTTCTTTACTTACCTGTAAATGTTCTGTTTGCATTCATGAGGCGTCACAGTTCTACATTTCAACGTTGGATAAAGGTTCAGAATTATGATACCCAATAAAAATATAGAACAAACCTCCAGAATCCAGAGAGGGATGAAGCTGTGAAGAACTGGAGCGACATGAAGACTTTACAGGTGAAGAGGGTCAAAGAAACAACCTCGATATTGAGAAGAAGATTTGTAAACATTTTGGAGAATTTAGGAGAAATCAGCCGACACAAATAATAAAAGTAAAACAAAAGTAGTGACATAAATACATGAATGTGAATTTTCTTTTCCTCCAGTTTGTTTAACATTCATATATTTAATATAATGGAGGGAAATAAAGTCAACGTAAAAATATATATACGTTAATTTACAAATTACTCAAAATTGAATATTCTTTTTAAACATTTGGTGACATTATTCTTTGGATAGATTTTACAAAATGAAACAAGTCACCATTTAAAGGACATTTCTTAAATATTTCCTCAAACTTGAACTTGACATTTTTTTCGTGTATTAATTGAATCCACATTAAGAAATTTGTAACATTTATTTTCATTCATAATTTTTATGTTTTTTAAATTTTCTTTTAAATTATTTTTCTCAATTAAAGTTTTCATTCATTCTGAAAGCTTGGATACGTTTTAATTATATGAGTAACATTACATGAAAAACAGAAAAACTAATTTAGGGATCATTGTAAATACGTCACATGTGCTTTTCTGTAAAAGAGGGAAACACTGTGCGATTAATGTGTGTGTTTATGTGTGTGTGTGTGTGTGTGTTTTCATCCCTTTGCCTTTGACCTTGTTGACCTGTATTGGATTAAGCAGCTAAAACATGTGTGCAATGATTCTGCAGGTTTAATAATAGCAGAGGTTGTGTGTCTGCAAACACACACACACACACACACACAGACACAAACAGACACACACACACAGACACACACAGACACACACACACAGACACACACACACTGGAGCTGCGTAGTTTAAGGCCTTGACAGGAACCAGTCATCCTGCTGATGAATTGATGGCCATGTTTCCCAGTGTGCAGTGGGTGGGGGTTAATGCGCACACACACACACACACACACACACACACACACACACACACACATTCTCCACTTCTTTGTCCACACCCTGAAATAGTCCTTGGCCTAACACAGAAAGAATGACGCAGACACACACTTCTGCAATGCAGTTGTGCTCATGTCCTGTACAGGCCTGCCCTCGTAGCTCGTTGAGTGTGCTGTGTGTGTGTGTGTGTGCATGTGTGCGTATGTGTGTGCGTGTGTGTGTGTGTGTTGGCCAACAGATTTCTCCCTCTGTGAATCCAAGAATGTCGTGAACTGTCGGCCGTGTTGTGACGCTTCCCTCCTGCCGTGCAGAGGCGTGCGGGTGAGAAGCACCGTGCGTGGTTGCGGTGTTGCACACGTTGACGTGCTAGCGCTACAAGCTAACGGTTCCCGTGCGACCCACAAGCTCGATCAGACAGTGTATCTTAAGAGGAGTGACTCATCTTGCGTTCTCCTTTCCTCTGGTTACACGCAGAGTCTTTTCCAAACAAACTACCGGCTACAAGACGCAACTTAGTTAAGTTGAGGAAAATGTCTGGGTTGAGATGACAAGAGGCTCAAGTACAGAGCAAAAGACACATCAAGGCTAACTTCTGGTTTCATAGTTTAACAGTGAAAGCTAATGTTTGTAATTTAACAATGAAAGCGAACAAGGGAACCTAAGATGGTTGCGATGGTGGCACATGGGACTAGAAAAGGTGTGCCGAAAACCACAAGGTTGGCAATTTGAACCCTGGCTTTGTCTCATGTCAAAGTGTCCCTGAGCAAGACACCCAACTCCTAACTGATAAAACCAAGGGTTAAAATGCAAGAGTGTCAGCTAAATGGAATGTAAAGAATGCAACGTCACGTTTACCATAACGTTATCTATTGTAACGCTGCATGGTAACACACATGGTAACACTGCATGGTAACACTGCCTGGTAACGCTGCATGGTAACACACATGGTAACACTGCATGGTAACCTGCATGGTAACACTGCATGGTAACACACATGGTAACACTGCATGGTAACACACATGGTGACACTGCCTGGTAACGCTGCATGGTAACACACATGGTAACACTGCATGGTAACGCTGCATGGTAACACTGCATGGTAACACACATGGTAACACACATGGTAACACTGCATGGTAACACTGCATGGTAACACACATGGTAACGCTGCATGGTAACACACATGGTAACACTGCATGGTAACACACATGGTAACACTGCATGGTAACACACATGGTAACACTGCATGGTAACACACATGGTAACACTGCGTGGTCACGCTGCATGGTAACGCTGCATGGTAACGCTGAATGGTAACACACATGGTAACACTGCATGGTCACGCTGCATGGTAACATACATGGTAACGCTGCATGGTAACGCTGCATGGTAACGCTGCGTGGTCACGCTGCATGGTAACATGCATGGTAACATACATGGTAACAGTGCATGGTAACGCTGCATGGTAACGCTGCGTGGTAACACTGCATGGTAACACACATGGTAACACTGCATGGTAACACACATGGTAACGCTGCATGGTAACACACATGGTAACACTGCATGGTAACGCTGCATGGTAACACTGCATGGTAACACACATGGTAACACTGCGTGGTCACGCTGCATGGTAACGCTGCATGGTAACGCTGAATGGTAACACACATGGTAACACTGCATGGTCACGCTGCATGGTAACATACATGGTAACGCTGCATGGTAACGCTGCATGGTAACGCTGCGTGGTCACGCTGCATGGTAACATGCATGGTAACATACATGGTAACGCTGCATGGTAACGCTGCATGGTAACGCTGCATGGTAACGCTGCGTGGGGGCCAGTGGGGAGCACGGTGGTCTTCCAATCAAAGAGGGTTGGCGGTTCTGACCCGCATGTCAATGTGTGAATGATGTCATCACGCCTTTAAGCGCTTTGAGTGATTGGAGGACGCTACACAAGTACGCTCTATTCACCATTTATAGTAACGCTGCAACAAGGTAACATAACAATGTAACAAAAGGTGACTCAGTAAGCGTGAAGTCAACATTTATTTTAGCCTCAAAGGAAACAAGCTCCTGATTTGCTGTTCTGACCCTGACCTTGACCTCTTGACCTCTACATGGAAAAAAAAAACCCTACTTAAAATATGAACTACATTCAATCAGAACAGACCTATCAGCAAACCTCTCTGCTCTCTCAGCTCCTCCGTCTGTTTAATGTCTCATTTCCTCAAAGAAAAGAAAACTCGGCCCCTTCCTGCCTCTCCTGGACCGCCGGGGCACCTGGGAGCTCAGCTGTCGCAGGATGTGGGAAACCACAGGGCCCCCTCGGGGCTGAGCAGACCCCCCCCCCGCCAGTGTGGAGTCACATGCTGCAGGTTGAGCGCTGAAGGGGATTTTTAAGTTGTATTTTGTTGGAATAATAAATTAATTGTTTGGGCGCAAAATGATGAAATGATCAATTGGGGATTCACCTTGTAATGTAATGTTGCATCACCTTTTAAAATGATTAAATATCATTCAGAACCATTCAAGAGAAATCAAACTGGCAGCAGATTGCCAGCTGGATGAAAGGATGAGAGATGAGGAGTTTGGTTCCTCTTGCGGTTTCACATCAGAGCTTTTGAGGGTAAAACTTTGTTTGTGTTGAATCCAGCGTCTTTGCAGAGGATGAGTCGAGTTTGTCACCTTTTATTCCACAAAGAAAGAAACCTTAATCTCTGATGCACCGTCTCTGTCAGTGCAGATTTGACTCAAAATCCCTGCAGGACCAAAAATGAACCAGATTTAAGACACGCCTCCAAACGGTGTTTCTGTCGATGCCAGAGAGAGGAAGGAGCAGAAGATCTGGGTCTGTTTTGGGGAACGAGAGAATAAACACTGAATCATGACTTAAAGATCGCGTTGATGATCAAATCCATTACGAATCTTTCACGACTCCTCTGGCCTTCCGTTAATTGGCTGGTCTGTGATAAAACCAAAATATCTGTCCACAAATATGCTTCATGCTGTGTAAACATTAGCTTTGAGCTAACTAGCGTAAAATTATCGCTAACAACATAAATAAAGTGAATAAATAAGTATGCAGGTTTTTGGGAGGTCACACTCGAGGCCTCTAACCATCGGGTGACATCACGACTTCCTCTGCTTCTGAAGTCCAGTCTGTGGACCAACCTGCTGGCGGTGGAGTTGCATTGTGGGTAATGTAGGCCGCTTCTGACGAGGAAGAAAAACTGCAGGGAAGAGATTAAGATTTTGAAGACTGTTAAAGCAGCACCTCGGTCCTTCTGCTGGTGCAAACTGGTCCAGGACCAGTTCAGACTGGTTTAGGACCAGTAGGGTCCGGTCACGTCTGTTTGCTGCCTCGTTGATGTGAATGAAACCAGGAGGCGAGGAGCCCCCCAGACAGAACCGAAAGGTCAGGGAGGGGTCGCGGCTGTCCTCAGCGCAGAGATGGGAAGCCATAACTCATGTGACAGGAAGTGGTCTCGTTGTGTACATGTGTGTGTGCACAACTACACAATCTATCTATAGACGATTGTGATTGATGGAGCTGAAGTGGCTCTTTAAAACTCCCATGAATCCTCCCTGCTCCCAGCCTCCTCCTCCTCCTCCTCTACCACCTCCTTCACTGGTCCTCCTGTACTACTCTACCTCCTTCACTGGTCCACTTTCTCCTCCACTAACCTGCCATCACTCCTCCTCAACCTTATCCTCCACTACTCCTCCTTCTTTAACGCCCCCCCCCCCCCCCCGTCCACTACTAATCCTCAAACTTCTCCTCCACTACACCTCCTTCACTGCATGAATCCTCAATGCTTCTCCACCACTAGCTTCTGTAAACTGAAGTACACTCCTCTTCCTCCTCCTTCTTCTGCAACATAATGAGATGAGCTCTTCCCCCTCCTTCACCTCCTCTACTCCTTCCTGCTGCAGACGTGGACCAAAGAAGGAGGATCGATCATCTTTGTCCTTGAGTTTCCTTCAATGATTCATTGAAGCTTTAAAGATGTCAACACACAAACACACCATGCATGTGTGTGTGTGTGTGTGTCCCTGTGACCTTCCTGGGAGTAAACAGTGTTTTGGAGGGATGGACTCGGGCTGTTGCTCTCTCCTCCTGTGGCGTCGCTCGTCAAAGTGACAACCTGTTATTGGGGGGGGGGGGGGGGGGCGCTGCTCCTCCATCACACGCCGACGCTGTAAATAAAGAGCTGCTTTTAGGGGAATGTTTTAAAGAAACAACAGTATTTGGGGACAGTAAACTACACACTAATGTGTCCCCAGCTGCAGGCTCAGAGGACCGTCTGACCAGCAGGACTCACCCCCCCCCCCCCTCACACGCTGGACTGGTCCCAGTTGGTGGGTCCCAGTCCCACCTCATCAGCTTCATCGGGTTTCTGCATGGAAAACATGCAACGACTGACGCATGGCATCTAGTGTGGGTCCACACATTCAGTCTGCAGGAGGAAGGCTCCTCCTCCTCCTCCTCCTCCACCTCCTCCACCTCCTCCTCCTCCTCCTCCTCCGAACAATGAGGGTCAAATGTCTTCATATTTCTATGAGCTTCTTGTTGCTCTGTTTGGAAGAGAAATGCCCTCTAGTGGACAGAATCCTGCTGACATCGCTGCATGCCAGGTGTAGGACACACACACACACACACACACACACACACACACACACGCACACACACACACACACACACACATGCACACACACACACACACACGCACACACACGTCCGGTTCCTGTCAGCTGCTGCGAGGCCTCCTGAGTTCTTTGGATAAAGCGGCCGACGGTTCGGCAGCTTTCTGCTCAGTAACCATGACAACAGCTGGTTCGGATGACGCTCCACCTCCAATACTCCACCTTCACTACTGCTCCACTACCCCTCTTCCTCCACCGTCTCCACCACTACTCCTCCAGTCCTCTTCCTCCACCTTCACTCCTTGTCCTGGTTTTCGATGACATGAAGAAGCTTTTGGATTCTACAAAACCCATCCATCCAACTCCAACACTTTTCCTCCACCTCCTCCTCACTGTCTCCTCTATGTTGGTTCAGACCTCCACAATTCCTCCCCCCACTACACCTCCTCCTCCTCATTTGCCTACTGTAGAAGGTGGAAGCACCTCCTTCTCCTCCTATCCCTCCTCCTCCCTGACATCCTCTGCCTCCACCTCTCCTTGTTGATGTGTAAGAAGCGACACGGATCACTTCCTGTCAGACACTCAAACATTCAATGGAGTCGACCCAGATCGGGAGCAAAGGGAGACGTGTGTGTGTGTGTGTGTGCGTCTTGATCCCAGCTTAGCAGTGTAAATGACCGCGTTGACAAGTTGTTGTGCGCACACGTTAAAAAGAGGAGGAAAGGAGACCTACAGCTCACTGACAAACCACACCCCATTAACTGTCAATGGCAGCACGTCCACCGAGAGACTGTGGGACACTGGGACACTGGGACAGGGAGACGCTGAGACACTCCTTCTTGGATACAGTGAATAAAGCTTTTATTCTTGTATGTCACATTCTCACTATTAAGTTGTAATAATGAGTCAAATCGAGCGTTGAAGAAGACTTGAAACTAGAGACTGAGACCATAAACTCATGTTTACATTGTTTACTGAGGGAATAAATCAAGAGAGAAGTAGAGTCATTTCCTCATAGACGTCTATGGGAGCAGAGGAGTCGCCCCCTGCTGGACACTACACAGAAGTAGAGTCATTTCCTCATAGACGTCTATGGGAGCAGAGGAGTCGCCCCCTGCTGGTCACTACACAGAAGTAGAGTAATTTCCTCATAGACGTCTATGGGACCAGAGGAGTCGCCCCCTGCTGGTCACTATACAGAAGTAGAGTCATTTCCTCATAGACGTCTATGGGAGCAGAGGAGTCGCCCCCTGCTGGTCACTACACAGAAGTAGAGTCATTTCCTCATAGACGTCTATGGGAGCCGAGGAGTCGCCCCCTGCTGGTCACTACACAGAAGTAGAGTCATTTCCTCATAGACGTCTATGGGAGCAGAGGAGTCGCCCCCTGCTGGACACTACACAGAAGTAGAGTCATTTCCTCATAGACGTCTATGGGAGCAGAGGAGTCGCCCCCTGCTGGTCACTACACAGAAGTAGAGTCATTTCCTCATAGACGTCTATGGGAGCAGAGGAGTCGCCCCCTGCTGGTCACTACACAGAAGTAGAGTCATTTCCTCATAGACGTCTATGGGAGCAGAGGAGTCGCCCCCTGCTGGTCACTACACAGAAGTAGAGTCATTTCCTCATAGACGTCTATGGGAGCAGAGGAGTCGCCCCCTGCTGGTCACTACACAGAAGTAGAGTCATTTCCTCATAGACGTCTATGGGAGCAGAGGAGTCGCCCCCTGCTGGTCACTACACAGAAGTAGAGTCATTTCCTCATAGACGTCTATGGGAGCAGAGGAGTCGCCCCCTGCTGGTCACTACACAGAAGTAGAGTCATTTCCTCATAGACGTCTATGGGAGCAGAGGAGTCGCCCCCTGCTGGTCACTACACAGAAGTAGAGTCATTTCCTCATAGACGTCTATGGGAGCAGAGGAGTCGCCCCCTGCTGGTCACTACACAGAAGTAGAGTCATTTCCTCATAGACGTCTATGGGAGCAGAGGAGTCGCCCCCTGCTGGTCACTACACAGAATGACTCTTTAAGACGTGACGTTTTCATAATGAACTATTGAGTTTATCTCTGTTTTCTTGGCTTTTTATTACCTCTCTACATATTCTATCTCTACGGCCGACGTGTCATCTAAAACACCAACAACATTTAAAGTTTTAAAAAATGGCAACCTTTAAAGTCCGTGTTGAGCCCTGTCATGTGTGTGTTTGTGTGTGTGTGTGTGTGTGTGTTTGTTGGTTTCTGAGCATGAGCAGGCAGAATCTTCCACTAAGCTGCTTGTCAGAGCAGCGCTGGCTAGCGTCTCCCCCAGGGGGAAGGCAGGGGGAGGGGGGGCTGTCAACTCCTCCGACTGACAGCACTTCTCTCCTCGGCTGGCCCCCCGGGGGGCGGTTAAGGTGTGTGTGTGTGTGTGTGTTTGTTTGTCTTCCTCCTTCTTGGGGCCTCGGCAAATCTGGTAATTACTGACCTCCTTTACTTTTACATATTCAAGATGTCCACTTTCACACACACACACACACACACACACACACACACACACACATACGCACACACACACTGACACTCCCTCTGGATTCTTCAGATGTCTCACACATGAAACGCAGAGAAAAAAAAACATCTGAAGCTTGAAAAAAAGTTTAGGCGGGAAGGAGGGTGTGTGTAGGTGTGTGTGTGTGTGTGTGTGTGTCTTTGTGTGTGTGTGTGTGTGTAAGGGTGGAAACAGTATGAGAGTGACTATGCAGGTGCTTTGCCCCCTACGTGCCCTTGCCACACACACACACACACGGGGGGTCGGGGGGGGGGGGGGGGGTCTTGTGCAGGATAACGAGTGTCGACTGACAACAAGAAGCTGTGGCAGCTTCTGTTTTTCAAGCTGGAGGAAATCAGGTCATCTGGTTTTGGCTAATTAATATTATCATTCCCTGGTGCGGATGGTTCTTGGTTTTCAACAACTGCTGCGTCACGTGGAGCATTCAAGCACCGTGGGACATTCTAGTGATGCAGCCTTTAAAGCCCTGGACGGAGATAACATACATGTTTATTACATATATCGTTATTATTGTTATTATGTGGGATTTCTTTCTTTCTATTTTTATGTTACTTTTGCACTGTGGTACTTCTGATTCTCACCCATAAAGACCTCAGTACTTCGAGGCCCCGTCGCGTCCGTCACGTCGACAAATTGACTCAATCACCTCCAGCCCGGAGCTTTGAAACTCGACACTGCTGACGGTTCATCGGAGTGTTTTCTGGAGAGGGAAAGGACAGGGTGGAGGTGAGGAGGAGGCCTCACCGTCTCCACCCAACGGCAGAGCTGTGTGTGTGTGTGTGTCAGACAGATACACTTCACTGACACGTGCTACTTTAGCTACAGGAGGGCTGCAAGTGGAGACTGTGGAGAAGCCGAAGCCATTCATCTCACATCAAACGAGAGAGAGGGGGAGGGAGAGAGAGAGAGAGAGAGAGAGAGAGAGAGAGAGATTTGTTCAAACAGCAAAGACAAGAAGAAAAATCACTTTAAGAGCATAAGAGGAGAAAAGGGGATATTTTTTTTATTAAAATTCGTGCTCCACCAGCTTCACATTAAAATGCTGCTCCATAATGCACTTTTAAGTCATATTGGGATGATAATTAATACATTTGCAGTTGTTATTGTTATTTGTAATTCAGTATTTTACACAATACGGTTTATATATATATTTTTTCTTGTAAATAACCTGTATTGGTTTTGATGATGGGGACCTTTTAAATCCAGTTGAAGTGAAGTCAGTGTGACTCAGCAGCTTCTTCTGCTCGGTCACACTGGCCTCTGGTGGCCACACAGGAGCTGTCACATGTTCATACTACTGCATCCATGGGTACTTTTAGGGTTCTTTTGCACATGTAATGCAGTGTCGGCTCTTTGTTGGTACAACAAACTTGTACAACTTTTTGCAAACACGGGTGTTTTCAAACAGAGAATTCCCCATAAAATAAAACTACCATAAATCTTGAAAATATACACACTCACATGTATATTCACTTTTGAAAATGTATTTATAAGGGATACATACATATTTACTGTTGTATTCTTGTCTGTGTAGTGATAATGATTTCGATCCATCGCAATCTTCAGCTATCTGTTATAACCAATTTAAAAAAGCCTTATTCAGTAAATGCTTAAAAATAAAAATAAAAAATATAATTAGACATATAATGTATAAATACATGTAGTGAAATATATATATATATATATATATATATGTTTCATTTTAGACTTTTATTTATTTAGTACGTTTAACTCTATGATTTGAACATAAAATAAGAGGTAATTTTAGATAGTTTTACGTTTTTGTGTCAAAATTGCTTTGGTGACAACATTTTATATTTTATGAATAGATGATTAAATATTGTCTTCACTCATGTGTTTATTTCTCCATCTTAAATCAGTTGTATCATAGACAGTCTGAACACACGTGCGGCGTCCTCTTTGTTTACCTTTGTAACGTCACATCGCAATGTCTTATGGGTAATCAGCATCCAGCGCTCGCCCTCACGCAGTTAGCGGGAGCGCGCCTCACACTCCGTCAGTGCGGATTGGGATGGAGCGAACATATGTAACGTAGCTCATCTCTCATTGGCTGTCCTCTCCTCGCGCCCGCGTGCCGCGCCTTCCTATTGGCTGACGGACCGACGCCTCCGTCGCCCGCCCGTCCGGAACCAGCGGGCTGAAGGTGAACCCGGCCCGTCTCTCTCCGTCTACCCGTCGTGTGAGCACCGTTCTCCCCGCGCTGCCCACCTCGCCCTCAGAGACATGTCCGTGTTCAGCGACGTCCCGCTGGCTCCTCCGGTCGCGGTCTTCAAGCTGAGTGCTGATTTCCGGGAGGACAGCCACCCGCAGAAGGTGAATCTGGGAGTCGGAGGTAAATTGAGAGATGACACCTAGCTGCTAATGCTAAAGCGAAGTTAGCTCGCCAGTAAGCCGTTCGCCCCCCCCGTGAATAATGCCGTACCGGGCCGTGCTGTTTTAAATGTAGCTACCTTGCTTCCCCCTTTAGCGCCGTAATGCTATCGTGCTACCAAATACTAGCGACACATTCACATGACCTTCGCTGCTAGCTAGCAGGGTTAGCAGCGTGCTGACAGCTGCATGTAGATGCTACACATGTGACACCGGAAGAGACTTTTGAGAGAAGCAGAACCTCGTCTCGTGACGACTCTTTCGCGGTTTACCTTTAAAAACGCTGACTGGAGTGCTTAGCAATGTGAAATAAACAGCAGGTGCTTCAGCCAAGGCTGCTTCTTCCGCTGTCTGTGATGTGTCCTTGAACGCATCCTTCCCCACTACATGTATCTAATACCAACTGTGTTGTTGTTGTTGTTGTTGTCGTCTGACCGATCTCCACGTTGTTTACCTGCAGAACACAATGCTAATAATACCAATAAAAAAGGTCCAATCAGGGCTCATTGAATATGTGGAAGTTTAGTATCTGTTTTCTCATTTGGTAAACGTTTTGCTGTCTGACTTAGTGATTTATTGGTGATAATTAGTCACAAACGCACATCTTTACTCTCTTTAGACATCAGACCATACAAACAAGTCTTTTAAATGTCCTGTTATCAGTGACATTTTATAGTTGTTCAGCATGATGTTCATCTAGTAAATGATGGTCCATGTAGTGTAAAGCAGACTATAAAGTGGGGGATGCTTCTTGTATAAAAAAATCACACTTCCATATTGCCTGCCTTTGTGAATCCTTCTTTAACGTATTCAGGGTCTGAAAACACGTCTGTTTGGAGCCGATGAGTCGTGACTCACGAGGTGACGTTCAAAACGTAGCTGCTCTTTGAAACATCAGATCCACTCGACGACAAGCCGCCTGCGTGACCTTTTCAAAGTGCTTCTTCAGCTCTGGTTAAAGGCCGGATATCTGATACAGCTCTGCAGGGGGGGGGGGGGGGGGCACGAGTTCTTCAGGAGTCAAAGTTTATAGTGGGATCAGAGTCACTCATCAACACAGAAGAGAGAAAAGAGCAGATATGACTTACCAACCTTAACTCTGGGTCAGGGTGACCTTCAGGAGGTTCTTCTCCTCACAGCCTCTGAACCTGGAACTGAATCTCCTCTGGCGCTTTGTCTGCCCCCCCCCTCCAGCGTACCGCACCGATGACTGCCAGCCGTGGGTGCTGCCGGTGGTGAAGAAGGTGGAGCGGCTCATCGTGGAGGACGCCGGCCTGAACCACGAGTACCTGCCCATCCTCGGCCTGCCCGAGTTCCGCTCCGCCTCCTCCAGGGTCGCCCTGGGAGACGGCAGCGCCGCCATCAAGGACGGCCGGGTGAGAGACGCTGTATATAAAAACAAAAACCTCTTAAAGGGACACTCCACCATTCTGCAGTTTGCTTAATTTAAGTCTTTTAGCATTTGTTTTGATGTTAATAATTAAGATTATTATTAACTATAATTGATTATTAAGAATAATCAACTTGTGTTATTTGATTTATTTTGTTTTCATCAAAAGGTTATTTGTTCCTGGTTTCTCTCTCCTCCCGTCTCAGGTGGGGGGGGTCCAGGCCCTGGGGGGGGACCGGCGCTCTGAGGATCGGGGCCGAGTTCCTGCGGCGTTGGTACAACGGCGTCAACAACACGGCCACGCCCGTCTACGTGTCGGCGCCCACCTGGGGTCAGTAGACGAGGGGTCGCCCGTGGAAACGCAGCTCGGGGGTCTGACTCGGTTTGGAATAATCTGCTGCTTCTTCATCTTCTTCTTCCTCTCAGAGAACCACAACAGCGTGTTCGCCGACGCCGGCTTCAAGGACATCCGTCCGTACCGCTACTGGGACGCTGCTGAGCGCGGCCTGGACCTGGCCGGGCTGCTGGAGGACCTGGAGGTGACCGTTCACGCCTTTCTTTTTTTTTTTTTTTAATTAACCGCTGGTCTCCATTGTGTGCGTGATGTGTGTCGTGATGTCACGTTCCGTCCCTCGTTAAACGAACAGAACGCTCCGGAACGCTCCATCTTCGTCCTCCACGCCTGCGCACACAACCCCACCGGCACCGACCCCACCCGGGACCAGTGGAAGCAGATCGCAGAGATCATGAAGGTGAGAGGAGGCCGCTGGATGTCAGATGTAAATATTTATAAGTTTATTCATCTCCGGCTCATTCGTATCAAGCCTCGGATCCCCAAAACCCGCCGGCAGGTTCTAAAGGACGTGGTTTTATTCATTTAGGAAAAGGAAACGCCCCAAATTCAGAAGGTGTAGAACCGCTTTTCGTCCGGAGGAGCACGTTTAATATTCAACCTCAAAAATCAACTGTCTGCACAAACCAGGTTCTGTAAAGGAAAGAACCCTCCGGGCTCCTCACAGCGTCTGTGAAGTCATGTGACCCAATCTAAGATGTAGGTCTGTTCCTGCTTTGAATCAAACCTCTAGATCTTTATTCTGTTAAAGACGACCTAGAAAGCTGCACGCAGGATGTAAAGATGCTTTCCAGGTACCATTTGTGTTTTTAACTTGTGTGAAATTTAAAATCCAAAGTTTGTGGGATGTAATCTTCTTTTGAATGACGTTTTTATTGCTTGTCTTTCGGCATATTTGAGTTTTCTCTCCTTGTTGAAGAAGATTAAAAAAAACGAGGCCTCAAAGACACGAAGGCGACCAGGAGCAGCTTCAGGGGGACGTCGTCTTTGTCCTCATTTCCTCCTCTGTGCTTCCCCCCCCCCCTTTCTGCAGAGGAGGAGCTTGTTTGCCTTCTTTGACTCCGCCTACCAGGGCTTCGCCTCCGGCGACCTGGATAAAGACGCCTGGGCCATCCGCTACTTCGTCTCAGAGGGCTTCGAGCTCTTCATAGCTCAGTCCTTCTCCAAGAACTTTGGCCTCTACAGTGAGTGCACAGACATGAGGAACACAAACCTCCTCATGGAAGCTCCTTCAAAACCTCCTCCTTCCCTTTGCAGACGAGAGAGTCGGCAACCTCACCGTGGTTGCCCGGGACAACGAGAACCTTTCCCGCACCCTGTCCCAGATGGAGAAGATCGTCAGGACCACGTGGTCCAACCCGCCGTCCCAGGGAGCGCGAATCGTCAGCAAGACGCTGAACTGCCCCGAGCTGTTCGCTGAGTGGTACGATGTCATTCACTCAATGCACCGTTAGTCCCACGCTGTAAACTACCATTATCAACTCGGTCTTTGAACGCATCAAACCTTTTAGCTTTTAATTTAGATATTTCCCAAATGCATTTGGAAATGAACCAAATGTGGTAAAAGTTGTGATTGACACGGAGAGGAGAGGCAAAGAAGGAAGGTGAACTTAATCGACCCCCCCCCCCCCCCCCCCCCCCCCCCCCCCCATAGGAAGGGTAACGTGAAGACCATGGCGGACCGCATCCTGCTGATGAGGGACCAGCTGAAGGCCAAGCTGCAGGCTCTGGGGACCCCGGGGACCTGGGAGCACATCACCCAGCAGATCGGCATGTTCAGCTTCACCGGCCTGAACCGTGAGCGTGAACACGCACACACACACGCACACACACACACACACACGCGTCTCTCTTCATGTCGGGGGGGTTCGGGCGTAGTCATGACCTCCGTGTGGGACTGTGTCTCTGCAGCCAAACAGGTGCAGTACATGATAGCGGAGAAGCACGTGTACCTGATGGCGAGCGGCCGCATCAACATGTGCGGCTTGACCACCTCCAACATCGACTACATCGCCCAGTCCATCCACGACGCCGTCACCAAGGGGCAGTGAGGGCCGCCTACAGGAAGTACCCCCCCCCGCCCCCCCTCACTTCATCACCTCCTGACCTCCCTCCCGGTTGGGCTGCGTCGGGGGCTTTAACAGTCCGACCAATGAGGCGCTTTGTTTGTTCTGAAGGTTCGATGGTTTGAGGAAGACACTTAAACGCACAAATGTGAAAAGTAAAAATAAATCTATTTTAGATGTTTTTATTTTGCTTTTGTTTTTATCCAAATCATTTCAAGTGCTGCGATGTCATTTATAGGACTGGAGGGGACTCGTACGTACTACTGAACAAATTGAAATAACGGCTGGGTTGATGTGACACGTTGCCATGGTTACAGGTGACGGCCAGAAACTAAACGGGTAAAGAGAGAAATCCGTCAGAATTGAACATGGCATCAATGGAATATGTTTATTTATTAATCAAGTCGTAACGCTGAAGTGTAACGAGTCTGTCATGTGACGCCGTTTGAAGGTCTCGTGCCAGATGTTGCTTTTTCTGCCCTGTGCTGCTCCGTAAGAATCCTCAACGCCCCCCCCCCCCCGCAGTGTGCCCTTAATGTGTCACATGACCACACCCCCCTTCACATGCTTGTAAAGGGACGGGGAGTTTTCACCCTGTAATAAATTCTAAACACAAACCACATGTGTGTTCTGTCCTTTTTATTAAGACCCTGAACGTTTACTTCTGTGAGTAAAAGCAGGAAATGAAGTTTCCAGCAGTCTGATGGAACCCAGAAGACCCCCAAGGACCATGCTGATTGGCTTCAATGCAGCAAAGTGACTCAGCAGGTTTCATGTGCCCCCCCCCCGACCTGACATTAACCAATGAGGAGGGTTAGAGACCCCCCCCCCACAGTCGCTGTTAAAACTGACAGTGAAACACACAGTGTCCCCCAACAGTTTAATGTGTAAAATGAGACTAAATATCTTCAGACTTCTTTGCTCCCATCGTCTCCGCCTGTCCTCCACCTCCTGCTCCTCCTCCACCTCCTGCTCCTCCTCTTCCTCCTGCTCCTCCTCCTCTGTGCTGCAGTGCCACAAGTCAGAACTCCGTCCCATCGAGTTACTCTTCAATATTCTCTCATTTTCATATTCAAACAGCTTGAAATCACCTCATTGAGTGTTTTTCCCTGCAGTGTCTCCTCAAAGTGGATCTTCTATATCTGCTCAGTGCATATTTGGTAGCTCATCATGGTGAGGGTGTGACAGCAACGAGACGCACGCATGTTGGAATCCAGCCCTTTTATTTACAGCTGTGCTCCTCAGTGGGAACAAAACAAGAAAATCCCTAAAAGTTGCATTCAGCGTTTTTTAAAACTCCCTCAGCAGACGTCCGAGAGGAGTTGAAGGTTTGTGGAGAAACGCGTCACAAGTTAAAGCTTCTCTGAAGCATGCAGGAGAAGCTTCTTCTGCATTCAGGACGTCCCCCCGATAAATAACCCTCAAGTTCACATTCAACCCATGCAGCCAAAGGGAGATCCTCTGCTTCAGAAATCACTTTTTTTGTTGAGAAAAATAACTGAAGTTCAAATGGTGAACGGATGAAATCAGACTTTCATTTGCCCTCCAGCACCAGAAGGAGAAGCTGAAGGTTCACTGATGGCTTTTTTAAAGAGGCGAGGTGTGTGTATTTCTATATATCACATACAACTCTATATGATTTATTTATATATATATATAAAAATATATATACAGGGTTAATTAATAACAAGGGGCTTTAAGCTGTGAACATTTTAATACAAATAGATGTAAAGATACACTAATGTTTAAAATATCGTTGCAGGGAGACTTTGGTTTGTGAGACCAGCAGAAAGAGGAGAGAACATCCAGAAGATCTGAAAATAGAAATAGAAGAAAGATCAGTAGTTTTGTTTAATGCAAAGCCCCGCCCCTTCTGGTGGACCATGTGACCTCATGTCGGAGAAGGAAAAGCACATCAAAGGACGAATGATGATTTCATCCTGTTTGAAAAGGACATTCAAAGTACATAGTACATGTGGGGGGGGGGGGGGTGTCTTCCCCTGTAACAACATAAATCTTTTCAAAATAAAAGCCTGAACTGGAAGCCGCTTTGTGCACATCTGGAGCAATGTGTACAAATACATCTCTGGTGTCTTCCATCGTTCATCCATTCATCCATTGGAGCAGTGATCACATGATCAGGGTATAAAACTATCTACATAGAAATCATTGTGTTTCATAGAAGCCTGTGAGGATGAAAGCTGGGACCCGACGATGTCTTTAAATATATCTTCTAGATCGTTGCGTTCCTGGTGATGGACCTCCAGCACTGAGGGGGGGGGGGGGGGTTCAGATAAAACTCTGATGTCTGTGGGTCCTTACGAAGGCCTCAAAGAAGCAGCTGCTAGGAGATGTCCTCGGGCGTCTTCTCTCCCTCGCGGGACCTTCTCCTCTTCTTGTGGCCTGAGGAGGAAAACGGGTTCATTCGGATGTGAAAACAAAGCTTCTAAACTCACACAATGAATTTGGCCTGGTGTCCAGTGTGTGATAATAAACATAAGACCATTTTAAATGCAAAATGAAGAACTAACAAAGCTGACTTTGCACTTCCTGTCCAAACTAAAGCTCCATAAGCTTGTGTTCACACAGCGGCGCTCATGAGAATACAAAGTGCTCCAAATCACTAATGTATGTTTGAGTGGGAGGCGGCTGTGGAGAGGAGTGTTGAGTTTGCATGTTAATCAAAGCAGAGCGAGGTGGGGGGGGGGGTCTGAATAAAGGGTTTGTGAGAGAGAGACTGACTCAGTTTGAGCAGGAGTTTCCTCCCCAGCGTTTCCTCCGAGCCGCTCAGAGACAAGCTGCTGATGAAAGGAGACGAGTCCGTTTCTATGGGAACGGAGGCCGAGTCTGAGAGGGAGAGAGAGAGGGGGGGGGGGGGGGAGATGGGGGAAGAGGGGGGGACGTAGTTATGACTCTTTCAGACAAACAGCTTTGTTCCTGTTGAAGTGAAACTAAAGACGTCGGCTCTTCTAAAGCTGCTCAGCAAAGTGTTTTAATTCAAATGGGACCTTTGGATATTATCGGCCCTTATTGTTAGTCATTAGTGTCTGGGCGTAGCCGTGGGGGGGGCGGGGGGGGGGATACCGGTGTGGGCGTCGCTCGCTGCTCGGTCCTCCCTGATGTACGGGATCTCGTCCATCCTGAGGAACACCGAGTCGCTGGGACTCTTCTGTCCATCAGACTTGCTGCCTGCAGCGGAAAAGCAGACATTAAGCCTTTTTATGAAGCTCTTCTCCCTCCGGTTTGTCTCTGCTTCAAAGCTGCTTCCTCTCTCCTGACCAGCAGGGGGCGACTCCTCGGGGCTTACTGTGATTGACAGGCGTCTCCCAGAGACGTATACGACACTTACGGACTATCCGGTTCCTCTCGTTCAGCAGCGAGGTGCTGTGGGGGACGCTGGACTGCTGGCCTCGGGTGCGGGTCTCTCTGGGTGGGGGCATGAGGGTGTGGGTGGTGGGGGTCTGGTCGGGGGTCGTTGGCGCGGGGGCGGGGGGGGCGCCCCCTGCCAGACAGGCGTCGGCGTCGGGCGTCTGCGGGGAGCTGTCCATCCGGGAGGCCGTCACCGCGTTCTGGTAGTGGCCCCGCGTGATCTGACCAACAGGAGCAGAGGATTGTGGGTAGTACAAAAGTAACAGAAGTCAACAACACAAAGACCCGGCATCGAACCCCCCCGGGGGTCACCTTGATGACCTGCAGGTGCGTGAGCTGTCTGACGGAGTAGTCCGGCAGGTAGACGCCCCCCCCTCCGTTCAGCTGGGCCCCGCTGCCCCCGCACAGCGCCGCCTCAGAGCGGTCCAGACCGCTGCAGCGGGACGGCGACCTGTGGACTGCAGCGGAGACGAGAAGACGGCTTCCACCAACGAGGCGCCATCAGGTGATGGTGTGTGTGTGTGTGTGTGTGTGTGTACCTGCTGGCATGATGGAGGGAACCCCGTAGTAAGAAAAAGCTCCGTTCTCAAACTTCAGCGCCTCCTTCCCGAACTCCACCTCCACCCGACCCTGGAGCAGCAGAAACAGCGCGTGAGCTTGGAACCGTTGGCTGGTTCCTGGGAGCAGAACTTGAAGCAGGCACCTGCAGGACCAGGATGAAGTAGTCCACCGGCTTGTTGTGCTGGAACAGGAAGTGCTGCGGCGCTCGCTTGTTCTTCTCGTCGAACGTGAGGTCCTGAACCACGCTCGGGTGTTTGATGAGCCTCAACAAGATCTTCTCGGAGATGTGAGCTGGCTTGAAGGGCTCCACCTCTGATGGAGGGAAGAGAGGAGACCGAATGTTCTCGTATCTGCAGGATCGTTACCAACCCGCAACCTTACTGCCCCCCCCCCCCCCGAGGGCTTCTTACCCGTGGACAGGAAGCGGTGCGTCGCCAGGAGCAGCTGAGGGGAGATGTTCACCCTCATCTCGTCCTCCGACAGTTTGAAGATGGAGAAGTCCTGCTGCTTCCTCTCGTGGTGGGAGACGCGGCGCTTTGTGCGGTTGTCGGCTGGCGGGACACAAACAAAAAGGGTCAGATCCCAGGAACCAGCACGCACACGTTGAGGCTGACGCGGAACACACTGTAGAGGTCGGTCTCGTCCAGGATCTCCGACTTGATGATCTCCTCGATGACGTCCTCCAGGGTGACGATGCCCATCACCTCGTAGAAGGGGTCGCCCTCGCCCTCGTTGTTCACGCGCTGCACGATGGCCAGGTGGGATTTACCTGGAAACAACCACAAGATTCAAGTGGGTCGAACCCGACTTCAGCCTGCCTCACATGCCTTGATCTTCTTTCGGGTCCAGAGGCATCCATCAATGAGAAGGTATCTCATGTTCAGAGCAACTTGGTACCCCGACTAGATAAATACCTCTACTTCATTTGGAGAAAACGTGATGCTGTGGAGCCCTGTTTTCTTTGTTCTGAGACAACAGAACATCCAACGCCAAAGTCCACACAGATGTTCTCATTGCTCCAGTCAGAAATACTTTGAAGGTGTTGTAACTTCTGTTATCGTGTGGTGCTCCATCTCACGAGGAGCAGAATTGACTTTGACAAATCTCCTCTTCAAAGCTGCGTCTCGTCGTTTTTAAGATTCCTCCACCGAGGGGGAGCTCTGCAGTGGGTGGAGCTGGATGGAGCTGGATGGAGCTGAATGGAGTGGGTGTGGCGGCCCAAACGCACACAGTGTTCTCTGCATGCAAAAACACAACCCATCACATGACCCCCCCCCCCCCCCCCCCACGGGTCTGCAGTGCTGCTGTGCTTCACCTCCAGGAGGAGCACGATGACGAGTGTGTGTTTCTGCAGGAGAGACCCCGCAGTGACTAATGATCCGGGAAAAGAACCGCCACACACGTGCACACACATGGGGAACTACACGTGCACACACATGGGGAACTACACGTGCACACACATGGGGAACTACACGTGCACACAGTAAACACACACACCTCCAGTCACACAGAGTGGATCCTTGTTTTGGAGCTCCTCCTAAACGGACTGGCTCCAAATCAACTCCCTCACTGAGACTCCCTCTCTGCCAAATAGTACACACACACACACACACACACACACAGACTCACACACACAAACCTGGCAGAGCTGCATTCAGCTAAGTGGGTCAGCCTCACATGCAAACGGGTGTGAAAGAGGCAGAGCAGAGAGCGCTAGCGGCTAACGTGCTACATGCTCTTTTTTCTGCGTCCTTCCTCCTTCTCCATCAGCCTCTTCCTCGATTCCTTCAAACCAGTCACAGACCACACAGGAAACTCCAGACTACATCTGCACACGCATGATAGCTATGATACGGATATCTATGCTGTTGATGTGGAGTTCTATTTAACACTAGAAGCTGTGCAGCTGTGTGTGTGTGTGTGTGTGTGTGTCCCACCTGCAGCCTCCACTGCTGCAGGAGTCACATTGAAATGAATGAGGAAACGTTGCTTTCTGCCGCAGTGGCTGAAAGCAACGTTGCAGAAAGAGAGAGACGTTTCGAATCCTCCCGTCTGTGTAGATTATCTTCAATTTGTGTAGAATGTGACATTCTCACACACACACACACACAAACACACACACACACACACACACACACACACACACACACACACACACACACAGCAGTTGAGGTCAGAAGTTCATTTAGAATTGCATCCCTGCATTGAAATAGGTTTTTGGAGGAACTCGGTCTGGAAGGTGAGGAGTAATCCAGACGTTCTAACCATGAATGTTAACAAAGCGGCTCAAGGTGTCCTCTCCATGTTCACCTCCTTCTCCTCCTGTCCTCACCCAGCAGAAAGAGCTGACTGTGCACGGAGGCAGGGACCAGCAGCGAGGCCCCTGATTGGTCGGTGAGCACCCCGCCCCCTCAGCGCTCCCCCATACAGACAGATGCAGCTGATCCTGAGCCTCTGCTGCAGCAAACTCATGCTCTCCGGATGTTGTTGTTGTATGATGGGAGGGGGGGGGGGGGCTTATTTACAGAAACACATTCACACCGTTCACTACCGAGCTTTAGAGATTAAATCTGAGGACATTTGAATCTTTTCTAGAATTATATTAGTTTTTCATATACATGGTGTGAAGGTGATGCTCAAGTGTCTTAAAAAGCGTAATTGATTGACAGGTCACGTCTCAACCAGGCTTTGTGGCATCAGTCGCCCCTAAAGAACCCAGACGGGACGCCAGAGACACTCGATGACTTCATGTGGGTCATAAAGGTTTTTGTTCAGGTCACATTGTTTAAATCTTTCATATTGTTTCCTCCCGTGAGCCTGAACCCAGACGGGAGGCGTGAGAGTGGAACCAGTAAGTTCCTCTCCAGTGGACCACATGTCCTCTGTGTATCTTCAGGGATCTTTAATCTCATGCTTCGTCTGCGGTGAAGATAAACGACATCGTTGAGCTATAAATCACTGAGATGTTGCTTGACAACACGAGTCAGTGTGCAGAGGACAGATCTGATGTTTTTAAGTCCTTGTGGTATTGAGATGTTTGTGAAGATGACTAATATTGTGAATCTATAATATGTGTTGGTTTGCCTCTACTTCAAACATTTCATTCATAGTTTTGCATGAACTTCTGAGAATGCGCTTGATTTGACCTCAGTGATGTCACCCGCTGAACCCAAGACACCGCGTCACACGCACCTTTCTTGAACTCCTCCAGCATGGCGTCCAGCTTGGTGTCGTTGAAGACGAAGTGCAGCGGGTGCCTGTAGAACTGGGTGATGGTCTTCAGCGGGCTGCAGTCGTCCGGGTCCACGAACGCCAGGTCCTTGACGAACAGGATGTCCACGATGTTGGACCGCTCGTTCTCAAACACCGGGATCCTGGTGTAGCCGCTCTGCATCATGTCCGACATGGTGTTGAAGTCCAGGACCGCGTCCGAGGCCAGCATGAAGCAGTCGGTGAGCGGCGTCAGCACGTCCTCCACGGTCTTGCTGCGCAGCTCCAGCGCTCCCTGGATGATGTTGAGCTCCTCTTTGACCAGGTCGTGGTACGGGTCGGAGACGCGCAGCATCTCCAGGAGCTTCTCCCGGGTGTAGAAGTTGGAGATCTCCTGGTTGAGGATGAGGTCCAGCAGCTTGCTGATGGGGTAGGAGATGGGGAAGGAGAGCACCATCAGCAGCCGCGTCACCCAGATGGTTTTGGAGGCGATGGCCAGGCCGTGGCGGGACGCCACCGAGTGCGGAAGGATCTCCCCGATGAAGAAGATGGCGAAGGCGCAGATGACCGTGGAGACCCAGGTCATGCCCAGGATCTGGCACGTCCACACGGCGAGCGAGGCGTTGATGATGGCGGTCCCCAGCAGCAGGGTGCACAGGACGTAGTTGCCGTGCCGACGCACCGACTCGATTTTCCGCGCGTAGTTCTGCTCCTTGACGGTGCCGCTGTTCTGGAGGACCTGCAGCTCCACCGGGTCCAGCGCCAGCAGGCTCAGGTTCAGCCCGCTGAAGAGCGCGGAGAGCCCGAGCAGCAGGACGGAGACCAGCACCTGCAGCCAGAGCTCCGGGGGAGCCGAGCGCTCCTCCACGGCCACCCAGAAGTCCCTCGTCCGGTAGTGTTCCCATTTGGATCCGTCAAAAGCGCACATGGAGTAGTACTTGATCTTCTCCCCCCTGCGCAGGTCCTTGGCCAGCAGCTCCACCAGCACCGAGTTCTGACTGGACGCGGACTTGAAGGAACCCAGGACCTCGATGTCGGACGTCCTGGCGTTCTTGTCCATGCACATGTTCCGCTTCGGGTGAACTTGTCCCTCCCGCCCGGGGCTCGGCTCTTCGATGAAGGCGATCCAGGGCGCGGCGTTGTTGGCGCGGGTCGCCGCGGTGCGGTTGAGCCTCTGCGGGGAGGTGGAGTAATAAACCCGCAGAATGAAGCGGGTCCCCTCGGTGGCTTTCAGCACCCCGTCCGCCACGGACAGCTCCGCGCCGGTCTCCTCCGGGCGAAAGCCGAGCAAGCCGCGCGCCGGGGCGGGCAGCAGCAGCGAGAGGGCGGACACCGAGAGCAGCAGCAGGCGGGAGGGAGCCAGCGGAGCTCCGGCACGGGACCGGGCGGCCGCATCCTCCGCAGCCATGATGCGGAGTGTGTGTGTGTGTGTTCAGTCCAGAGCTGCGGGGTCACGTGGCGCTGCGTGGTTCCGGTCCATGTGGGGGGGGAGAGAGGGAGGGGCCAGAGGGTCTCGGCTCCCTACCCGATGCTGCGAGGGCCGGATGGAGGTGACGTAACTTTCCAATGACAGCCTGGAGTTTTCACTGACTCTCAGATTATTCTGTTAAATCACACTGTTTATGGTCAAAAGTAATGCTTTTATCAGATACGTCATAAATATGACGTAACGATGCTTTATCAGTTATTGGCGAATTGTCTTGATTTAACCGGAAGTAACTATTCAATAAAACCGATTGACGTTGACGTCAGCTTTGCTGAATTTAGCCCAGAAGCAACTTCAACATGTTAAATACTGATTTCCAGCCTCCTCCACCTTCCTTTCCCTCCGTCTGCTGCTCCATCCAGCCGGCATCCTTCCGTTTGAAAGACGTTGACATTTAACGGTTTGACCGGATATCAAACGCGATTTTTAACCTGGAAACGTTTCATCCTCTACTTTGTAAACCTCTAAAACAACGACAAAGCACAAAAAACGACGTCCGCATTTGTAAATCCCGTTAAAAACGAGTCTAAACATGAACGTCTTTGAACCAGATTTCTTTTAAAGACACTTTAAGGATAAAAGCAGAATACAAAAATTAAAGAAATATACGTATAATTTATATATAATAAAGTGCAGAAAAAACACATGGACAAGTGAGTTTACATTTGTAAATCTTTGGATGGATTTGGAACATTTTCAGATTCTGTAACGTGTCACTTGAATCTGGTTAGTTTGTGTACCTGGAATCAGCTCCATCTCCCTCATCATCACCTGATGATTCTTCTGCAGATTCTTTGTGTTGGGAAATCAGTATTTTAACTGGAAGAAACCTGAAGGAGAACCGCAGCATGAACAACATGAAAGAACCGGAGCAACATGAACAACATGAAAGATTTACACACATGACAGACATGATTCAAATAATGAGAGTAGTAATTCAGGTGTAAGGCAGGACCACTGCAGGACAACCACACTCAGATAGAACCTCAATCAGATAGAACCTCCATCAGATAGAACCTCCATCAAATAGAACCTCCATTCAGATAGAACCTCCATCAAATAGAACCTTTCTCAAATAGAACCTCCATTCAGATAGAACATTCATTTAGATAGAACTTCCATCAGATAGAACCTCCATTCAGATAGAACCTCCCTCAGATAGAACCTCCATTCAGATAGAACCTCCATCAGATAGAACCTCCATTCAGATAGAACCTCCATCAGATAGAACCTCCATTCAGATAGAACCTCCATCAGATAGAACCTCCATTCAGATAGAACCTCCCTCAGATAGAACCTCCATTCAGATAGAACCTCTATTCAGATAGAACCACCCTTAGCAACTGCCTCGTGCTATCTTGTCTTTCTCGTGCATTTTTCTTTTAAGTCTGTTCTTCATCTTCTTCACAAAGGCGGCCCGCCTCTTCTTCTTCTTCTTCATCGCTTAAGAGACATTTTATACCTCAGGAGCCCTAAAATATCATATTTTACACTTTTCCTGATGCCAACTGGGTCTTTGAAAATAATAAATACACCCAAGATATCACAAAGACAGATTCTAAATAACGCAACAACACAAAATAAAAAATGACCTGGACGGAAGTGTCCATCAAAAGGCTTGGTGAGGGGTTTTGTTCATGCAGCTGCTCGAGTGACCACGTGGGGGCAGTAGGGTGACGTAACGGAGGCTGTGGAGCAGTAGCACGTGATTAATGTACTCAATGTGAGAGGAACTGACTGCTTCATAAAGTTCATTTCTCTGTGTTCCTCTTTTTTTCTGATAGTTCAGAAATATCGATCCGTTTAAATCTCGCAGTTGTTGCTTGTGTCTCTTGGTTAGTTGTTCAGGTATTTCTTTTTGTCTCTTTTGTCGTTTTGTGTCTCTTTGTGTACCTGTGTGGTCATCGAAGTCTCTTCCTCGTTGGTCCTCACCTGGCCCACGTGCCCAGGTGGTCCAGTGATCCCCTGCGGGGTGCACGGGGCGCGTGCTCGTGGGCCATGAGCCCTTCCTGCCGGTGGGCGGGGCTCGCGATCCTCCTCGGACGGTTTCAAAGTTCCTCGGAAACCCCAAAACTCAAGTCAATATTTACAAAGCGGTTTAGTGATTAACTGTCCCCTTCTGCTGCAGCTGCTGCGGGTCCCAGCAGGCACGCGCACACTCACGCGCACGCAGCACGAGCAGCTCGGTTCACTCGGTCCGCTCCACGATGCTGTGCGTCCCGGTCCGGAGAGGTGCGGGTCTCCTGCGCAGAGCCGGTCTCCTGTCGGCGTGGACGCGGCCCCAGAGCCGCGGGCCCGACCTCAGCGGCATCTACCCCCCCATCGCCACCCCCTTCACCCCCGGGGAGGACGTGGACTACCGCAAGCTGGAGGGAAACCTGCGGAAGTACGCCGAGATACCGTTCCGAGGTCAGGACGGTTCGGTCCGGGGGGGTTAAAGGGGGTGCAGTACATCTGTTCAGGGTTCAAAAAGGTTCTCCGGTGTTTTTGGTTCAACTTTGAGATGTTTGGGGGTCACTTTGGGAACACGTGACCCGGTTACACGTTAACGGAAAGCTCTCCGCGTGTCACCGCGTTTGTTCGGGGACCGGAGCGCGAGGACAGAGTCCAGCACGGAGGAGAAAACTGCCCCCTGGTGGTTTTCTATATATTATATATCTTAATGTTGTCTATTCTTTCTATTATATGTTTATGACATTTCGATCTGAGATTTTTCTTCTGTATATTTCATGATTATATATGTAATGCAATACTTGATTATTCAATTTAATTTTCTCTTACTTTGTTCATGCATGAACACATGGAAGCACGTTAACGCCTCTTAAAGGTAAAATAGTCTAAATATCGACTGCTGCCATGGTTACTAAACGGTGTCTTTATCTTCTACAATAACTATTATAAGTATTATAACTACTATAACTATTAATAACTGCTCATCTTTCTCAGTGTTGTGTCATCTGCTGTCATCACATCTGTCTCAACAGTAATAATAATTCATATATAATATATGTATATAAATATGTATATAATATTTTTTTATTTTATATATATTAAATTATATATATATTAAATTATATATATAAATGCAGGTCTGGTGGTGCAGGGCTCCAACGGGGAGTACCCCTACCTCACCGAGGAGGAGCGGGTGGAGGTGGTGGAGACGGTGAGACGATCGCTGCCCAAAGACAAACTGCTGATGGCGGGATCGGGCTGTGAATGTAGGTCTGTGTGTGTGTGTGTGTGTGTGTGTGTGTGTGTGTGTGTGTGTGTGTAATGCACAGTGTTAACTAGGATCATCTTTCATTGTAACAGAACGTTGCACAAAACAAAGAATTTTGCTCTGTTCTGATGTTTTTACACATAAATAGCAGTCAGGGACAAGGACTACTTCTGTAAATATATATATAAATATATATAAATATTCCTCCCGTCTCCTATCACTTGTATATGTCTTGGTGTATTTTATCTATTTTAAAAACAAATGTTTGTATATATATTTATATATATTTGTTTTTTAAATATATTGAATACCCCAAGACAACAAGCGCTGAAAGTCAAATGGATCGACATTATAAATGTTACGTTTGTAAAGATTTCGACTATAAAAAGCAGCTTTTAAAAAAAAACAACTAAATACATTCAAGTCTCAGCGATAAATGTAATTTCTTTTCAAAGTGGCTCTTCGGAGCCGCCTGTCACGTCAAAGTGACATTTATGTTTTTCAGAGCTGACGCGCTGCCGAAGCCCAGCTTTTATCAGACCCCCTAACGAACGTAACCCAGGTGACGACGCTCTGTCCCCCCCCCCCCCCCCCCCCCAGCCACCAGGGCCACGCTGCGCCTCACGGAGAAGATGGCGGCGGCCGGGGCCGACCTGGCTCTCGTGGTGACGCCCTGCTTCTACAAGGGCAAGATGGACGGGGCGGCTCTGATCCAGCACTTCACCAAGGTCAGCGAGGGGGCGGGGTCGGGGGGGGGGGGGGGGGGGTAAAGCCGTCAGTCGCCCCGTGGCCGCGGTGTGACTCTGGCGCTCTGCTCTCCCGGCAGGTGGCGGACGGCAGCCCGGTGCCGGTGGTTCTGTACAGCGTGCCGGCCAACACGGGCCTGGAGCTGCCGCTGGACGCCGTGGTGCGGCTCTCCCAGCACCCCAACATCCTGGGGCTCAAAGACAGCGGGGGGGACGTAAGCGGCACAACCCAACACTCAACACATGTTTTCCTGAACTGAACCCACAGAGGTGGCTAAAATAAAAATAAAAAATACGTGTCAGTGGGGCGGCCTCCCGGAATCGTCCCGTATCTGAGAATAAAATAAAATAGCGCGTGGTGTTTAGAATCAACGCGGGACGAGGTCTGTCTTCAATGCAGCGTCGCATTCAGCAGCTGAGATGCTTCTTCCTGCTGACGGAGCTGCAGGTTTCATCGGAGAGAAGGAACCCGATCAATCAGTGCTGAATCGTTAGTGATCAGTGAGTGTGTGTGTATGTGTGTGTGTGTGTCCTTCTGGGCTGGTTGCAGGGTCTCTTGCTGAGAAGAAGAAGAAGAAGAAGAACCCTGAACTCTTTCCTCCCGTCTGTGTGGGAAGCGTCTGCGAGAAGCTGCGCGGATGCATTCGTGGTTTCGGCGATGTTTGTCCACTCGCCGGGAGACCGAGGCGTGGGCGTAGTTCAAGCGCACGCCGGCCCCGCTGCATTGTGGGCGGGAAGAGGACGCACACGGAAAACAAAGGGTCAGGGGTCACTCTGAGGAACGCAGACAAAAGTTGCAGAAAGATGATTCCGCGGCGAGAAGGTTTCCCACATGGAGCGTCTCCCTCTGGCACTCAGCTGGGATCCAAACCTCCAGAATGCAGATTAATGCACAGATTATTTTATTCTATCCCTCGTTGTTGGGTCTTAATTTCAGGGAAAAATTTGAAATATTGATCTCCAAAAGTCCCCGATGACGTCCTCAGGTGGACTTCGGTCCTTCTGCGCACGTTAGCCACGTAGCTGTAAAGCTACGTCAACATTTCACTGACCTCCGCGGTTACCATAACAACAACAACAACTCACAAACTCCTTGTGTAAAGGCTCAGCGGGTCTCCAGAAGGCTTCATGACCCGAACATATAGGCCGACCTCTCAAGGCTTCCTCACATGAGGTTGTTTTTCAAAGAGGAGCCTCAGAGAGAAGAATAGAAACAACATACAAAATGATTAGAGCGAGTAGTAAACAGAATCATTATGGAATAAATTACAACAACTGATAGTAAGTGCAGCAGTAGATGTAAAAGAGTAACAAACAAATCAAAGGAGTCAGTAAGAGTCAAATGATTGATAGTAACGCCAAGGAAGCAGGAAGGAGAAGACGCCGTGTTGTGCATCGACGGGTAGAGAAGAAGAAGAAGAAGAAGAGAAGCTACTTGGTCAATGGCGTCCTGAAGGCCTTCATCAGCTCAGATCTTTGTTACAAGCTGCTGTGTCGAGACTCCGGTTAACAAGTTGGTTAGAGGATCAAAGAGCAGCTGGTTCCCTGGATCCTTGGTTCTTCGGTTCCTTGGTTCTCTGGTTCCTTGGTTCCCTGGTTCCTTGGTTCCCTGGTTCCTCAGTTCCTTGGTTCTCTGGTTCCTTGGTTCCCTGGTTCCTTGGTTACCTGGTTCCTTGGTTCCCTGGTTCTTCAGTTCCTCAAGTCTTCGGTTCCTAAGTTCCCTGGTTCCCTGGTTCCTTGGTTCCATGGTTCTCTGGTTCCTTGGTTCCCTGGTTCCTCGGTTACCTAGTTCCTTGGTTCCCTGGTTCTTCGGTTCCTCGATCCTCTGGTTCTTCGGTTCCTCGGTTCCTTGGTTCCCTGGTTCCTCGGTTCTCTGGTTCTTCGGTTCCTTGGTTCCCTGGTTCCTCAGTTCCTTGGTTCTCTGGTTCCTTGGTTCCCTGGTTCCTCTGTTCCTTGGTTCTCTGGTTCCTTGGTTCCCTGGTTCCTTGGTTACCTGGTTCCTTGGTTCCCTGGTTCTTCGGTTCCTTGATCCTCTGGTTCTTCGGTTCCTCGGTTCCCTGGTTCCTTGTTCCCTGGTTCCTTGGTTCTTCGGTTCCTAGGTTCCTAGGTCGAGGCGGATCCTCTGGTTCCCTCTGTTCTTCCCGATGTGGCATCGGCGGCTCCGCTGCTCGTCCGTCCCCGAATAGACGACTGAGACGCACCGACGCATCATCTGGCGGGTCACGGGTTTCGAATCCCGCTTGAGTCGTTCGTCATCTGCCAATCAGACGGAACTAAAAAAAACAACCCCACGAGGTTTCAAAAGGCCACTCTGCTCATATCTGCAGCTTTTGACGATGAGAAATCACACAAAGTTCCACCTCGTCTCCTGAGATCTGACTCCCTCCCACGCTGTGGCACACGCACATCTTGTGTGTTTTTTATTTTTATGTTGGCACGAGCCAGAGGTGTGAATGCGTCCTCTCGCCACACCGAGCGGGATCAACCCGCCGGTTTGACCCGGCAGAGCGCCGCCCCCCGCCCCCACTCCGAAGGAAGTAATAACGGCGCCTTAATTGTTTAGCAGTGACCAATCAGAGCCCCCCGGGACTGAAATATGACACAAGCACCGACTTAAAGGAACCTGCAGTGTTGATTAAGTTGCTTCAGCAATTAGAAGGTACAATTAAGAATGTTTTATTGCATTATTTTCATAGACTCGTATATCTGTGTATATGATTCACAATGACCATGCTGCGGCTTATATAAATACAGTGTATAATATATATATATATATATATATATATATATATATATATATATATATATATATAAATATATATATATATTATTCCCTGACGCTTTGCTCCTGTAACCCGATTGACTGACTGATCAATTACAGTCCTGCATGTTTGTAATGACTGATTGACACCCCGGGGTTTAAAATAGCCCCTCGGCGGTGCTGATGGGGGGGTGGTGGTGGTGGTGGGGGGGGGGAGGCTGCGTGGTTTTCCCTGCGGAGCGTCGGGTTTCATGTGCAGTCGTCTCGCTGCTTTTGAACACTCGAGCTGCAGTCGGATCGCGACGCTTCGGATCCGCGGCGACAAAAGAGACGTAAAAGAGACAAAACCCAAACGCCGGCGCATCAATAATTCATGAGTGTTCCTCCTCTTTAGAAGGTGGTTTCTCTCTCTTCTCACTTGGGACTTGTCCCTCATTATTCTCTATCTTTTCTTCTCCTGTTGGGGATTCTGAACGATTCCCCCCCCCCCCCCCCCCCTCGTCTCGATTTGAGCGTTTTCATTGCACCGTGTGAGATGTTTGATTTGTCTTCGTCTCTGGTGACAGCATCTCCAGGGACTAGAAAACCCCCAAACATCTGCAGCAGGTATTAGTGACAGCGGGGAGGAGTGAGGAGGATGAAACGTCGCTGATGTCTTACATCCCCCCCCCCCGCCCCGTCTCTCTCTGAGTCTTTGTGTCCCCCCCCCCTTCTCAGATCTCCCGGATCGGCCTGATCGTGCACAGAACCTCCACGCAGGACTTCCAGGTGTTGGCGGGCTCAGCAGGGTTCCTCATGGCCGCCTACAGCGTGGGTAAGAAGCCCCCGGGGGGGGGACATGTTCCTCACTGGGGGGGACTTTATTGTCTTTTTGTATTTCTTTGATGCCGCTTCATCGTTTAGAGGAGCAAAGAAAAGTCCACACACGTCACTAATATCTAGTTTTCTGTCCTTTCTACCCATTGATTTCACATCCTAAACATGTCCTCATTGATTGATCGATTCCGGCGGCTACGGCTCAATTTCATTTTACTGCCAAAATCAATTAGCGAAGGCGTGAAAATGACTTGAAAGAGTGAACCATCACAAAGTACGTTAAGTCAACTCTGATTGATCGGCTGAAGTTACATCATCTTCTGTCGCTCCACGCGGACCATCAGTCACTGAACATCACGCTTACTGAAGATTAGAGCATAAACTCATGTTTATAAGGTTTCGTTTTGTACATGCTGAGGATATATATATATTATATATATAAATATATTATTTTAGTATCCACCAGGGATCCAAACAGCGTTGGGATCAAACCAGAAACCACACTGCGGTTTCCTCTCATTCATTTCTTTAAAGTTCCAAACAGAAACCTGCTGAGGGACCTGATGAGTCGTGGTCTCCTGCTGTCACTCACACTCAGCTCCGCCCCAACATCCTCTCATTTCCATTTACCCAAACACGGGACCCATTGGCTGCGTGTCTTTGTGTGATGGACAAAGGTAGCGGACGGCGCCGTCCCTCTCGTCTCCTTCGCTTGTGTTTCAAGGGTCCTTCGAGAGGACAGATGAAACCTCCCGATGCTCCTCTGACTCGAAGAACCCGTTTCCATCAGTCAGAACGCGTCTCTCTGCTTAGACCCGGGCGTCTAAAAATGGAAACATGGAAAGAATCTCAGTCCGTCCCTCGCCGCCTTTCTTTCCTCTGGAATAACGCGTGTATCTCTGTAAACCAATGACATCACACCCGCGTCACGTGTACTTCCCCCCCCTCATCCCCCCCCCCCCAGGTGCGGTGGGCGGCGTGTGCGCGCTGGCCAACGTGTTGGGCCGCGAGCTGTGTGAGCTGGCCAGCCTCTGTGTGTCCGGCCGCTGGGAGGAAGCCAGAGGCCTGCAGCAGCGCCTCATCGAGCCCAACGCCGCCGTGAGTATCGCCCCCCCCCCCGTCCCCCGTCCCCCGCCACAGATTTGTATGTCATGGTTTTTCAAACTCGACGCATCGGCGAAGCTTCGAAAAAAAACACGCGGCAGTTTTTGAATTCTTCGGGGTGTACGGGGGGGAGGGCGCTGATTGGATCTCTCTGTTGCTAGGTGACCAGGAAGCTGGGAGTTCCCGCCCTGAAGCAGGCGATGGACTGGTTCGGTTTGCACGGCGGCGCCTGCCGGTCGCCCCTCCAGCCGCTCAGCGAGGCCGAGGCGCAGCAGCTGAGGCGGGACTTCTCCTCCAATGGCTGGCTGTGAGGGGACCCAGCGGGGGGGCCCGAAGGGGGGGGGGGGGGGGTCTGTGTGTGTTCTTAGCTCTACAGACCCGGATCACGACAATGGTTGACTCGCATTAAAAATACAAAAATGTGACATTTGAATGACGTCGTTCTTCATTTTTTAATCACTATGATATGTTGCACCTCCAGCAGTAAATATAATATACAAATACAAAGGTTCAGCATAATGTTAATTAATGTTTCATTTCAATTTAACTGTAACTCTTTCTTTGATGTGCAGTTTTTGGTGGTTAGTGAGGCACAAAGCGCCGGGTTGTTGGTCCACGGATCTCCGATCAGCCGCCACTGAAGGTCACTTTTTGTGCAGGAATGAACGGTCGGACGTGGAAAAAGTTAAAAGCCACAATTACAGAGGTAATTAAAGCTGAGTGTAGCCGGTAGCCATGGCGATGACAGCCTCCGGCTTCGTTGCTTTTTGTCCCCGCTGCAGTTTATGTGCTTTTATCTGAATGCGGCATCTCTACTTCCCAGTACACAACTGGGTCAAATCTGCACTGAGAGTTTTCAACTTTTACAAGAAAAATGATCAAATAATGGAAGCGTTTTTCTTTCTTCGATCACATCAGTAGGGATTTGTTTGCATGGTGTGCAAAAGCTCCACATTCCTCGCAGACCAAAGGGGGAATTTGTAAATGAATTCACAGCCAAGTATTTCAATTTGAATGTGTGTGTGAGTCTAATAGAAATATACAAATAATAAAAGTCCATTAGTTCCACCTGGACCTTCTTGAGAGGATGAAAGGATGTATCGAACAGATCTTTCATGAATGAGGTTTTTTTTTTAAAGACAATCATTCAAAGGCGCCAAGACGTCTCGCCAAGGATTTCTGACACGATGATGTGTTTCCATCCAGAGGCACCAACGTCCTCTCCTTCTTCTCATGGACTCGTGGTGATTCGTTCACCTGCAGCTTCCTGCTGACCCCAACCCTCATCTGAGCTGCGGCGTCCCGGGACGGCCACACGGGGGCGACGCGCGCCACCGGGCCGCGTCAAGGGCAACCCTCTGATCTCCACTGGGGGGGGGGGGGGCGGGGGGTTTTATGTGAACATCTCGCTGATGCTCCCCAGGGGCGAGCGAGTGGCGAGTCAGCAGAAGCTGCAGAGTCACAGTGATATTAGTGACCCCCCCCCCCCCCCCACACGCACACCCACCCATCCTCTGCACATCATCAGCCCTCCACACCTGACCGTGTGTCTTTTGCCCCCCCCCCCCCCCCCCACCCTCCTCTCTCTCTCTCTCTCAACCCATCCTGCAGGCGCCATGGTGACCTCTCTGTTTAGTGCAGCATGTAATGCCAGATCACCCCCCCCCTCCCTGTTCTAGCGGCGACCCAGATTTCCCCCCCCCCCCCCAGCCCCCGCCTCACAGCCCTCTGTTTTTGTCTATAGGCCGGTCCCCCCCCCCCTTTAATCCTTACCTGTGCTGCACTGCTGTGTGACTCACTCCTTATAGATATATAGATGTAGATACATTTGTCTCCAGATTCATCTCTAGATGTTTTTCCAGATGTGTTTCTAGATGTGTCTCTGGATGTGTCTCCAGATCCGTCTCTAGATGTGTCTCCAGATGTGTTTCTAGATGTGTCTCTGGATGTGTCTCCAGATTCATCTCTAGATGCGTCTCCAGATGTGTCTCCAGATTAGTCTCTGGGTGTGTCTCCAGATTAGTCTCTAGATGTGTCTCCAGATGTGTCTCCAGATGTGTTTCTAGATGTGTCTCTGGATGTGTCTCCAGATTCATCTCTAGATGCGTCTCCAGATGTGTCTCCAGATTAGTCTCTGGGTGTGTCTCCAGATTAGTCTCTAGATGTGTCTCCAGATGTGTCTCCAGATGTGTTTCTAGATGTGTCTCTGGATGTGTCTCCAGATTCGTCTCTGGGTGTGTCTCCAGATTTGTCTCTCGATGTGTCTCCAGATTTGTCTCTGGGTGTGTCTCCAGATTCGTCTCCAGATTTGTGTCTGGATGTGTCTCCAGATTTGTGTCTGGATGTGTCTCCAGATTTGTCTCTGGATGTGTCTCCAGATTCGTCTCTAGATGTGTCTCCAGATGTGTTTCTAGATGTGTCTCTGGATGTGTCTCCAGATTCGTCTCTAGATGTGTCTCCAGATGTGTTTCTAGATGTGTCTCTGGATGTGTCTCCAGATGTGTCTCTAGATGTGTCTTTGGATGTGTGTCTTTCTGCTTCCACACACCTCGAGGCCTCCGACTTCCTGAAGTGGAGCCTTGAGGAGAAGCATTTATTCAGTCAGAGGGAGGTCTTTTTTCATCCAGTTTGGCTCAGGGACATTAGAGGGACGTTTAGAGGGACGTTAGAGGGACGTTAGAGGGACATTAGAGGGACGTATTCAGACCAGAGAGGACTGTTGGAAATAGAAAAGCCAGCAGGTGGATTGAGGAGCGATGATGGAAAGTGGTGCATAAAAGGTAGAATTAAAATCACAAAACAGAAGTGTTTCTGGGCAGTTAACAGGCCGACCGAGAGGAGTAGAGGCTTCACTTCACCGCGGGGGGGGGGGGGGGTCGTCCAATCAGAGAGCTGCGGGGAGCGGCGAGTTCCTGATAAACGGCCACTCAAGCTGGTATTGAAAGACCTAAAAGCTCAACTGAGATATTTCAGCCTTCTGAGGACCCACAGTTCAGTTCTCCTGAAGACGCAGCTTCATGCAGCTTCTGTTCTTCATCCATCCGTTATTAGAACGCACAGGTACCCCCCCCCCCCCCCCCCCCGTAAAGTCTGGAGAAGGGAGATGTCCTCCACCACTCTTTTCCCTTCCTTCGCGGCAGATGGAGGAGATGAAGTGTGGACATTTCTTCCTTGTTGGGAGTCACAATGTTGAATATGTAGATTGTGTCTTCACATCCCCCCCCCCCACCCCCCCCCCTTTCCTTCCTTCGGGTGTGATTCTTCTCCTCAGCGTTAACACTTGTGACTCCGTCCCTCTCGCCCTCCTCCTTCTGCGTCTGTGCCTGAAGCGACTCGCAATGTTTTAAAATAAAACCATGAATGTGTCCCGGTGTTAAGTTAAGTTACGAGGATGGGCTTTCATTTCTCTCCTGGGGGGGGGAGAGGGGGGGTGCAATGAAGTCTGGGCTGGATCGCCACAGCTATCATCCGTCAAATCTGTTTACGCCCAAGTTTTCACCAGGTGAGAACAATCGAGTCGTCTGTCACGGCGATAATGGGCAGATTGTGATTGACGGGGAGATGCAGTTATTTTAAACACCTCACTAATTAATCTGATTCTACTGAAGCGCAGACTGCGTCATACATTTATATACATACACTGTGTGTGTGTGTGTGTGTAAAGGTTAGGGTGTAATAACCTGGTGTGGGAGGGGTTAAAGTAGACACACAGGACTTTGACCCCGGTCCCTGTTTTCACATAAAGTGGATTTGCTTTACATTGTCACACGGCCCCTTTGTTCTGTCCTCACTGCCCTTAACGAGCAGTAGATTTAATAAGAGGAGCCGATGCTGCTGAAATTTGTATTTAGTATAAACCTCCCCCAACACACTCACTCATGCATGCATTTCAACAATAACACACACATGCACACACACACACGCACACAAAGCTCCGAAATGTGCTGTTGTGAGCTCCGGGAATCCAAAGCAATTAAAACCATCTTTTCATATCTCTATCTCTGTGTTTCATTTTGGTTTTTCCCATGATGCTGCTGGTTTGGTACTCCGTGCATGTGCGGCGCCCCCCCCCCGCCCCCCCTTATCAGTATGCTGCGTGCACTTCCTGTCCAACATGGCCAAAGCTTTTGGGAGCTCGGCCGGTGAGATAAGAGACAAAGCGCGCTGTGTTTGAGCAGCGCGTCAAGAGAAGAAACACCGGAGTTCCGTCCCGGTGGAATCAGACGGGAAGGAGCCCGGAGAGGGAGGGGGCACGAGGGGGGGTCACTCCCATACGAGCCAGCAGCTAATGGGCGAGGAAGGAATTCCTGTTTCACTGAAGGAACAAAAGAAAAAACACACAGCTGCTACTTCTTCTTCTTCTGGTGCTGTAGGTGAAGACCATCTGCAGAGCATATTTAAATACTTCGCCATGGCAACAGGCTCCATGATTAGGGGCAAACAGGCACAAAAAAAGCCTGCTGCTGCACTTGGGATTGAGATGATACAAATTAAGGCAACTGTGGCCGGTTGCCAAGGAGATGCAATAGGCGGAGGGGTTAAAGTCCAACCTAAACACACCTTAAAGCTATTTTGGTGACAGCGGATCAGATGGGGGAGGGGGTGAGAGGGCGGGGGGGTCTGACAGCCGAGCTACACAAATAATCGCCACACTGCCAAGAAATGTGATCAGTTCAAAATTCCTCTCAACGTGTGTGTGTTGCTCTCACTGTTGTGCGGTCTGAGTGTTTTGTGCGTTTTAGCAGCCTCACACACCAAAAGAAGCACAACAAGCTCGTGGATTTCATGCATTTTCTTTATTGTTCCTCTGTGGATTCTTTTAAAAGCCCCAAATACCTTCTTTTTTTATGACATCATCATCAGAAATAAAAAAAAGTGACGTTATGGCTTTGTGACAACAACAGGCCTCCAGGTTTCAGTGTTGGATGCTTAAAGGTGCAGAAACGGGGACGGACCCCCCCGTGAGAAACACAACGACATACGAGGCCCCCCATCATCTAGATTACATTCAGACCAACATCTCAAAACATCAAATGTTTTATTGTATCCTGAGGTTTCTTATAACTCACATTCTGTGTAGTGACCAGCAGGGGGCGACTCCTCTGCTCCCATAGACGTCTATGAGGAAATGACTCTACTTCTGTGTAGTGACCAGCAGGGGGCGACTCCTCTGCTCCCATAGACGTCTATGAGGAAATGACTCTACTTCTGTGTAGTGACCAGCAGGGGGCGACTCCTCTGCTCCCATAGACGTCTATGAGGAAATTACTCTACTTCTGTATAGTGACCAGCAGGGGGCGACTCCTCTGCTCCCATAGACGTCTATGAGGAAATGACTCTACTTCTGTGTAGTGACCAGCAGGGGGCGACTCCTCTGCTCCCATAGACGTCTATGAGGAAATGACTCTACTTCTGTGTAGTGACCAGCAGGGGGCGACTCCTCTGCTCCCATAGACGTCTATGAGGAAATGACTCTACTTCTGTGTAGTGACCAGCAGGGGGCGACTCCTCTGCTCCCATAGACGTCTATGAGGAAATTACTCTACTTCTGTATAGTGACCAGCAGGGGGCGACTCCTCTGCTCCCATAGACGTCTATGAGGAAATGACTCTACTTCTGTGTAGTGACCAGCAGGGGGCGACTCCTCTGCTCCCATAGACGTCTATGAGGAAATGACTCTACTTCTGTGTAGTGACCAGCAGGGGGCGACTCCTCTGCTCCCATAGACGTCTATGAGGAAATTACTTTACTTCTGTGTAGTGATTAAGGCCCCATGCTGAAATCATACAAATCCCATAATGCAATTCAATGGCGTCTTTCATCAAACCATCCGATGTTCACAGTGTGTAGCACGTGCCACGAGTTTCATCGTTGAAAACAAAATGACATCATCAGGGTTTTCATCCCCCAGAGCTTTAAATTCCTCTCATTTTGTAATTATTTGCATCCATTTCCAAAAAAATCTGATGATAAACTAGATGATGTGGGACTAGTTGATGTGTTTCTTCTCCGTAGACAAAAATAAGTAATAATTCCTGAAGTCATTGGATAATTTTAAAGGCTTTAAAGTAAACATAGTGACATCCAGTGTGTTCATTTTTTGCCTAAAACTGAAAGCAGATGAAGGCAGTGAGTGTTTCCTTTAGAAAAAAGAATAATTAGAACATGTGACATTTAAGAATAGAGGTCAAAATATTTAAAGCACAGTAAGAAGGTTTCTGGTCAGGCACTTGTTTTACTCCCTCTTAGTTTGTTTTTTAAATTTCCAACCTCAATTTGCACACAACAATTACTGAGACACAGGATGCTCTTTTCTTATTTTCCCATCACAGTGGGATTATGGTAACGCATCCGGTTTGCTCCATTGTGTGTGTGTGCGTGCGTGTGTTTAAGGATGTAAGAGGTGGGACAAATGGAAATAATGACACTGATTACATCGCTACATCCACATTTAACTAAAGATTGTAGAAGCACAGAGTCCTGGTAAATAAACAGTCACACAGCCTGAATGACATAATAATACATTTAGAAAGGCATCAAGTCTCTGCACCAGAAACATCCAGGACTTCATTTCAAATCCTCCATGTTCGCCTTCCTGCGGGGTTTCTAGTTTTAGATTTTCACTTTTCTATTTCTCCCAAAAAGATTTGGAACCCACAACCTACTCATAAAAACCTGACTTTGTTCAAACCGTTGAATGTTTTCACAGTCAGATGAGAGGATTGATTTCATAGGCCCGAAGGTGTTTAGCTTAGCTTAGCTTAGCTTAGCACAAAGCCTGGAAACACAAGGAGACACAGCTAGCAAACCGTAGCTCAGGCTACACGCGTTTGTTGATTAATAAAGTGTCTCCATACTGAGCTTGAAGGGTGGAGGAATCAAACCGACGGAGGGATTCTCCTCTCTGTCTCTGACTCTCTCTGCCTGTCTCTCTGACTGTCTGTCTGACTGTCTGTCTCTCTGACTGTCTCTGTGGGACATCAGTGAATCCTGCTTTAGAGACTCAACCACAGCGACGTGTGAAACCAGGTGCGTTGCCCCCGACGACCGCCTTTTAAAGGGTTCTGGTGAGATCGGTGTGAAGGAACCTCGCCCCCCCCCCCCCCCCACACACCAATCTGTCTGAAGGCAGCAATCAGCTGTTTACCATTGTCTCAGTTTCTTCTCCCAGAGCCAATTAAAAGGTGTGAGAAGCCTCCGTCAGTTCCATTTTCAGTGGAGCTGTCAAAGGGTTCAGCCCCCCCCCCCCCCACGAGAACCACATCCTAAATGTACCGCACTCCGTGATAATCACATCTGCAACTCAACCCCCCACCAACCAACAGTACGACACACACACACATCTACACACACATCTACACACACATCTACACACACATCTACACACACACATCTACACACACATCTACACACAGTCTACACACACATCTACACACAGTCTACACACAGTCTACACACACATCTACACACACATCTACACACACACATCTACACACACATCTACACACACACATCTACACACACATCTACACACAGTCTACACACACATCTACACACAGTCTACACACAGTCTACACACACATCTACACACAGTCTACACACACATCTACACACAGTCTACACACAGTCTACACACACATCTACACACAGTCTACACACACATCTACACACAGTCTACACACACATCTACACACAGTCTACACTCACATCTACACACACATCTACACACACAGTCTACACACACATCTACACAAAGTCTACACACACATCTACACACACATCTACACACACATCTACACACACAGTCTACACACACATCTACACACACAGTCTACACACACATCTACACAAAGTCTACACACACATCTACACACAGTCTACACACACATCTACACACATCTACACACACATCTACACACACAGTCTACACACACATCTACACACAGTCTACACACACATCTACACACACAGTCTACACACACATCTACACACACAGTCTACACACACATTTACACACACTTCTACACACGCAGTCTACATACAGTCTACACACACATCTACACACACTTCTACACACACATCTACACACGGTCTACACACACATCCACACACACAGAGTTTACACACACATCTACACACACATCTACACACACATCTACACACAGTCTACACTCACATCTACACACACATCTACACACACAGTCTACACACACATCTACACACACAGTCTACACACACATCTACACAAAGTCTACACACACATCTACACACACATCTACACACACAGTCTACACACACATCTACACAAAGTCTACACACACATCTACACACAGTCTACACACACATCTACACACATCTACACACACAGTCTACACACACATCTACACACAGTCTACACACACATCTACAAACGCAGTCTACACACACATCTACACACACAGTCTACACACACATCTACACACAGTCTACACACACATCAACACACGCAGTCTACACACATCTACACACACATCTACACACACATTCTACACACACATCTACACACAGTCTACACACACAGTCTACACACACAGTCTACACACACATCTACACACAGTCTACACACACATCTACACACACTTCTACACACGCAGTCTACATACAGTCTACACACACATCTACACACGGTCTACACACACATCTACACACACAGTCTACACACACATCTACACACAGTCTACACACACATCTACACACAGTCTACACACACACAGTCTACACACACAGTCTACACACACAGTCTACACACACATCTACACACACATTTACACACACTTCTACACACGCAGTCTACATACAGTCTACACACACATCTACACACACTTCTACACACACATCTACACACGGTCTACACACACATCTACACACACAGTCTACACACAGTCTACACACACATCTACACAGTCTACACACACATCTACACACAGTCTACACACACATCTACACAGTCTACACACACATCTACAAACACAGTCTACACACACATCAAGTTGGTAGTTGGTGGTTTGTTGGAACAACGTTAAATTCAAAGTAGAAAAGGAAGTAGATGTGTGTTTGTGAAGTGCATTTACAGGACAGAGAAGGAATGTGCTTAAAAGTATCATCACCTAAAGGGACGTTTGTTAGGAGTAAATGTAACTGTTGTGTTCTGGGATCTCTGATATTCTTCATTCTGTGTGAGATGCTCACCTCATACGTAATACCTGCATTAGTATTTATTCTATCTAATGTAGTTTGCATGATACTATCAGGCCACTTCATATGAATAACCTGGGACTGGATGCAATACTTAGTCCTCTAACTCACTCACTCACATTTACATTTAGGTAGAAAACCGATTAATGTGCACAACAAAAGAAGCCCTGCTTTCTGAACTAAAGCTCAGTTATTTTGAGGTTATCAAGTGAAAATAGAGAAGCTTACTTCCAAACTGAAGGCTGTGGATCAAGTAGAGAATAAACCCTCCAGAGCGCGTCATGTGACGAGGGCGACCAATCACAGCCGGCCTTTTTTTCTGTGAAAATCAGTCTGACACAAAAGTTGAGTTAAGAATGAGTTTGACCTGGTGACTCGGGTCTCCCTCCAGCCGGCACTGAGGGGGGGGGGGGGGGGTGCGTCCCCCCACTGATCAGACACGAGCTGTAACGGCACTGAGTGAAAGTCAAAAAGACACCGCTCACACTTATAGTAACAATAATAATAATGATAATAATAATTCCGATTTAAACACCAAAGCGGTCAGAAGGAGTTAAACGGTGCTGTGACGGACAGATGTTCACAGTGTCAAAAAGACGATGTCATTGTCATTGTGCACGTCTGAAGAGTTGTGTGTTTTCTATGAGCCCGAAGCAGATGCAGGACCAGGGTTCTGTGTGTGTGTGGATCAGCTGACCCAGAGTCTGACTCCAGGGGTCCCACTGATGTAAAGGGTAACTGGAGGGGGGGGGGTCCGCCGCCTCACATGGCCAGCGCCCGGGCCTTGGCGGCGGCGGCCTGCGCTCTCTGCACGGCGCCCGCGCTGCTCTCCCTCCTCCTCAGCTGGTTGGTCTCAAACAGGCCCTCGTGGCCCCCCCCGCCGCCGCCGGGGCCCCCGTCCGCGGGCGTCAGGACTCCTGTGTGAGCGGAAGGACTCGGTGAGACAGAAGATTGTTCCCAGCATGCCGCTGGGCCGTCACAGGTGAATGCAGCACCTGTTTAGTCAGAAAACTGCCTTTGAAATCTCACTTCAGGTTATATGACATGTATTTTTCAAGGGGAGCTCGGATCTCGTACTGTTTGATTAATAGATTTCTGAGGGCACCTTTTCAATGCGTCCTCTTCAGCTTCACTCACTTGAGAAATAAGAACATTAGTGGTTGCAATCAAGTGTGCAGTAATGTGTTTTTTAATTTTGTCCTCAATACTGACAGAAAAAAGAGGGCAGAGAGGGTTTTTCTGAAGAGGCATTCATTATTTTGCTTTTGTTTCGCCAGATGAATTCGTTTGGTTTTCTTTGCACAAAACGAAACTAAACTTTTCCCCAAATGCAAAGAGCAGCGAGTGACCCCCCCCCGAGCCATTGTTAATCATTTTCCTTTTCTTTAAATAATAACTAAGCTGCTCGGAGCGTCTTTGTGTTTCAGCACCTTGATCTACCTACTTGACTTCTTGCTTCCTTTAACGGGCTCGTGTCACATGGTACAGAGAAGTGTGTTAATCATCAAGCAGAAGCTTCATGAAAAAACATTTTAGGAAAGAAACCCACCTGAACTCAGGGACCTGCTGGAATCTTATTGTTCCATCCACATTTATACAGTCGTCATGGTTACGCAAATAAAGACGTGTTAATTACCCGTAGAGACGCACACGGCGAGCTCCAGTCCAGACAATTAACACGTTTCACCCTTTAATATGATCAAAAGGTATTTATATCGTATCAGAAACAGAACTGTAACCAGACTTCAGTTCTAATTGCATTAAAGGAAAAAAAACACTAAAGAAAAAAGATCTATTAATTAAAAAAGTGCTCTTGAAGGCCTTTAAAAGTTTACCTTTACCTTAAAGGTTTGAGTTATAACTCTTAAGACGCTTGCAGAACAGAATAATACATTATGATATTAATTCATATTAGATGATTCATGCACTTTTAATTAAAATAAGCAACACCTTTACAAGCGGAAACATCACTTTGAGTTTTTTCTTAATTCTTAATACATGTCTTGATTACTCACTGGTTGTATTATGGATTGTTAAAGAAGTTCTTTCTCACCGTATCCGTCCACACATCCGGTCCGGAACTCGCCTTCGAACCTCATCCCGTCGAAGTGAGCGAAGACGCCGGCGCCCTGAAATTTACCCTGAACGAATTCTCCTTCATACCTGGAGCACCAAGACAAATGTAGTCACGCACAAAAAGCACTTACAAGGAGAAGAAAGCATTTAAGATCATTAAGCATGAAAGGAAAGAGTCAAAAGCTATTCTGTTCATGTCATCTGTCACAGAATACCCCGGTGACATCACACATGGTATCATCATCATGGTGTGATGACGATGCCGTGACATCACATTATGACATCACACCGTGACATCACATCATGACATCACGCCATGACATCACATCATGATATCACGCCATGACATCACATCATGATATCACGCCATGACATCACATCATGATATCACGCCATGACATCACATCATGACATCACGCCATGACATCACGCCATGACATCACACCATGACATCACGCCATGACATCACATCATGAAATCACGCCATGACATCACATCATGACATCATGCCATGACATCACGCCATGACATCACATCATGACATCACGCCATGACATCACATCATGACATCACGCCATGACATCACATCATGACATCACGCCATGACATCACATCATGACATCATGCCATGACATCACGCCATGACATCACATCATGACATCACGCCATGACATCACATCATGACATCACGCCATGACATCACATCATGACATCACGCCATGACATCACATCATGACATCACGCCATGACATCACGCCATGACATCACATCATGACATCACGCCATGACATCACATCATGACATCACGCCATGACATCACATCATGACATCATGCCATGGGGCGTCTGTGTAAGCAACCAGAACAACGTTCCCTCACAAAGCTTCTCTCTTCATTAGATTTTAATAAAGCTCTTCACTACATTTTTCACCTTTAGACCTTCAAGAGATGAAATAGCGAGAAATCCTCCCTTTCTTCCTTTTTTTTATACACTAAGGCCAGGAAAACAAAGTTCCTTCACTTCAATACGAGACGGCTCTGTGCAGACGAGAGTGGCACCAGACCAATGAAATGGTTCCATCGGATGAATCCGAGTGGAAACCTCCAGCGACATTCACCTTCACCTGAGTCCATCTTTTCTTCCACCTCCCTCTCAGGTGAGAATGGGACTTTTGAATCGGCGGCCCGAGGCTCCGGCAGCTCAACGAGGCCTTCAAACAAATCCTTCACCCGCCACTCGTAGTGAGAAGGAAGCTCTCAGAGCGCCTTTCAGGTCCAAGTACGGAACCGTGACGGCGGATCTTCACAAATCTTCCTTTTGTGTTTGAGCGCAGAATGAAGCGAGGCTGCGTCCATCAACTCAAGAGCCCAGCGCCATGAATGTGTTTGGGGTCAAGGGTCACACCTTTTTGATTATTGTAATGTCTTTTTTTGAAAACCAAATGAACTGAAGTAGCAGATAGAATAAAGAGCCTCTTCAGAAACAATCCAGACCTTCAAAAGGTCGAGATGACTCAGCAGATTTGGATTTTAACGCTTTACATTTTGAGAGATGTTATTTGTTTATTTCATAAAACTTTTCTGAAGCAAATGTTTCATCATATTGATGAAAGCAAAATAAGGTTTCTTTTTTGGGGCAACATGAATCTTGAAGAGTGAAAATCACAAATATGTTGTAACAATTTATCATGTTTGATTATTAATTAATCGTAATTGATCTTTTGGGGGTTTCGTGATCTGCTGGTTTTGAACCGTTGGTGAGATGAAAACACATTTTGAAGATGTTTCTTTGGGCTTTGGGCCAATATTGATCTTTACCACAAACTTTTTTTTTTCGAGACCTTTCAGAGCGATTTAGCATCCACAGGTCAAAGGTCACGTGAGCCGGCAGTGGGGGGCACCGACCTGGAGCCGTCGGCGAAGACCAGCACGCCGCAGCCGCTGAAGAGGCCGTTCTCGAACTGCCCCGTGTAGCACGTCCCGTCGCTGAAGGTCAGCTGACCCAGGCCGTGACGCAGCCCTGCGGACACACACGCGTGTTCATCACGTCACCTGACTCGTCTGTGACCTCTGACACGGGAGCACCTGGGATTCATGTCAGCAGCAACAAGACAAGAAAACATCTGATGATGGTCAACAAGAAAGAAGCAAGTATTTAAAGTTACATGGAATATGTTCTTCTTTTATTCATTATCAGCCGGTTCAATAATAATAATAATATTAATAATATTAATAATAATGTGCCAGAAACCCTTCCCTCGCTGTGATGTGTTTTTGTCAAACAGGAGAACTCTGGTTTTATTTGAACTGTCTTTATATCTTTATATCTTTATGGTTATGCAAGCAGCAGCACATCGGTGCTCAGATTCTGCCCTTGTGTGCTTTATTAAATCCACAACAAGCAGTTATAAAGTAGACTCATAACCGGCTCTGTTTGGCCTCCATGTTTCCTCTCTGAATGGACGACGTTGGGAATAAGACGTCTCCGTGTTCCATTTGCAACGCGTCCCTCAACGATGAGCCGTAAACAAGTATCGCCAACGACCACTTCAGCGGTAATTAGCGGGTTCTTGTCCCCCACTTGAATCCCAACGGAATGAAAACCAAAACAATCTTTAGAGGTCGCCGTCCCATTAGGAAACAAAGCTGCATGTTCTAGAAGAAGAGCGCTGTTGGATATTATTTAACACCCTCTTTGCATAAATCATCACAATGCAACCAAATGAATCACACTTAGTTAAACTCTGTCTATAAACAAAGTCACCGGTGATTTTGTTCCACATGGGGGGGGGGCACGCCAAGATAAATGCAACCCCCGACTTGTGAGGAAGATCTGCAGCTTGTTGCTCAGTTCAGACATTTTCACGAGAAAATTCTGCATCAAAATCCAGTATAGTATTATCTTCATCCTTTGTGTCCTCAGCGTGTTTTTAATACTCGAGTCTGTTCTTTAGAGGGTTTGTGTAAAGGCCATAAAGTAGTCAGTGAATAGGAGATATGAGTTTACAGATATCTGCGCCCCCCCCCCTCGTCACGGTGGAGATTGGTTTGTGGCCTTCTGCCAGTTACAGAACAAACTCCAAAGCATTATCAGCAATGAAAGAGATTCTAATGCTGTAAAATGCTCCCGTTTCCACGGCGACCATTAGCCGGTGCAAAGAGGTGCTTTGAAGCCGGGCTCCTCACAGGGGGGGGGGGGGGGGGGTCGAATGGTGTAAGCTACAACCGGGTCCCGTTATAAGGACCCTCGGCCTGCGGTGAGACTGATTTTAAATAAAGCTAAAGGTACCCGCGTGGTGAGACTGGACTGGAATCAATCATTTACTCCCTTTATTCTGGAACTGTTTATTTTTCATTTTGCGGTTCAGAGTTGTTGTTTTTTTATGGCTTTATTTAACGCATCCACGTTAAGTGATGCCACAGCAATCAGCTAATCCGCCCGAGGTCCTCGGTGACCACGTGACACGAGGCGAGGTCATTGTGACCTGCGGCTGGCGGGTAAACACCGGGGGCTGTTAGGAACCAGCGTGAAGCAATAATGAAACCAACATCACGTACGAGTCAGTGTGCAAACCAGCAGGAAGGAAGTGAGATGAACAAAAAGAGCACAGCTCTCTACATCCTTGTGTTCAATGTCTCATCTTTTTAAAGCAGAATATTCCTCTGAAGGAAACCCTTCGAGATGCCGAGGAGAACCGCGAATGTTTTAAGGAGAGCTTTAAGAGAAGCAAGTTTGAGGCTGTTTAGTTCGACCGGCTTGATTGGCAGGTTCCTCGGCCAATCGCAGCTTGCGCCGCACCGATCTGGGCTTCATCAATCGGTCTCCAAACTGTCCTTCGGCGTGAGGGACATCGCAGACCTCCACGTTTAATAAAAAACGCTGAGATGGAAGTCGTTTTTACTGGGAATTAGTTGACTGGTCAAAATTTGGTGCTAAAAGACAAAAGGGGGGGGGTTTCTCCAATTTATGCTTCACCTGTGGAAGCCCTCGTTCTCCTTCTAGTTTCCTGGAACAGGGGGGGGGGGGGGCATTTCTCCTCTACATAGCAGCAAGCCCGGGGGGGTTAGGACTACCTGGATGTGTGGCCCAGGTGGAGGTTCCTCGGGTTCCTCGGGGCAGCAGTAAGCGAGGATTTACCGTGAGCTCGCCGAGGGGCGTGCAGCCAAGGGGAGGGGGGGTAGGGGGGGGGGGGGGGGGGGGGGATCCGCTCCCTTCAGACTCTTAATCTGGCGCTGGGCTGCTTGGCTCCGCCTCTCCTCGCCGCCTCCGGCTCATTACGCTTTGAGCTGAATTTGTCCGGCTTTTATGTCAATCAATAGCTGTAATGCATCAATGTTAACTGACTGCAGTAAGGGGGGGGGGGGTCAGGACAGTAGGTCTCTGCGTGTACGCGGCCTACTTCCTGTAACCCGACCCCCCCCCCCCCCCACCGGGTGGGCCCCGCCTTCAACTGGCACTCGGCTCAATTATTCATGAGCGACGGAGGCCCGACACGACGCGCACACACACACACACACACGCACACACACACACACACACACACACACACACGTAACAGAGCAAAGTCATCATTTTATCATTTTAACCCACAGGGTTAAAAATCAACCGAAAAGTGCAATAAAATAGAGATTTCTATCACTGTTTGTAAGTGAAACTGTTGAAGAGGGGAAGAGTCATTAAAAGGTCATCAGGAGGAAAAAAACATCTGGATAGAGAAACTAAAGCTGACTAAGTTTAAAGTTTATACAAACAACAACAACCAGAGTAAACACACATTGATCCAGAAGCAAAGCGGCACCACGTCCTGCTGTCTGTTCTGGTGCCGCTGGATCACGTCTCACTTCCTTTTTCACCAAAGAAAAGGTGATAATGAGCTAATAAAGATTACAAATAGCAGGTTTGGGACATTGTACCAGGCTGAAGCTCCGCTTTCCACCATAAACCTTGATCCATAAACTGCTCCATGAGCAGACGGAGCAGTTAAGACACACGTGTCTTATCTTACATATATGTATATATTATATGTATATATATATATATATATATATATGTGCGGTAAGCTGATCACTGACGTTCCCTTTCTGCATAATATTTCCTATAGTTGCAATACATTATATTTTGTCTCATAATTCAATATGATTCCTGTACATTATGATGAAAGTATGAAGTATCATTATAATTCATACTTAGACATGTGATTTAAAGCTCTAGAGATGCAACTAAAAGATTTTAAATCTTTCTTTTATTCAATTTGAGTGTTTGGAATTGTGTGAAATGTTAAAAAGCATCTTAACTGTAACATGTATAACTCATTGAGATGAATATTTACTTTTACTATGTAACAATACCAAGTAGCCCCCCCCCCCGCCCCCCTCCCCTCCTATTAGTGAACTCATTCCAGGCGAAATAAAAACACATTTCAACCTCTGCTCAGAAACCAGGTGACCATGTGACCTCTGTGCTGTCGGTCAGCAGAAACATTCTACATGGGTCATGTAGATCTTTTTGTTTTGTCCTGCCATCCACGACGCTTCAAAACATCCCAACTGCCCCTTTAGACCAGAAACGGGCCATTCTGTGATTACACTGACTCACACAAGTCTAACACCAGCATTTAGGCCCATTGAGGGCACTGTTTGGGTAAATCACGCTGACGTGGCGGAAAGGGGGGGGGGGGGGGGGTCTTGCCTTCTTTCCATTCGCCGTGGTACTCCTCGCCGTTGGAGTAGCTGAAGGAGCCTCGTGTCAGGGTCATGGGTCCAGCTGCCTGCACACAAGAAAGCACACGACAACACAAACACATCATCAACATCACACACACACAGAGCTGAGGCTCCGCCTTTCAACCCCCCCCTAAAGAAACCCACTTTGCCCCGCACAGTCACTGAAGTCAAGATACAGTTTGTGACGGAACGCGCGTGGAGCCCCGGATCAAACCCCCCCGAGTGGAAGTGGACTCCTCAGTCCAAACCCTCCACGGCTCCAGTTCCAGCCTTTCCACTGGATTTGGGATCTGGACCCATTCAGTCAAGGTCCGAATGTCTGCTCCGCGTTGACTCTGAATGGACCATCACTCACTAAATGAACATCATGCTGCATTGAAGAAGACTTTAAACTACAGACTGAGACCATAAACTCATGTTTACAATGTTTACTGAGGAAGTAAATCCAGAGAGAAGTAGAGTCATGTGAGACAGCTGTTTAGATGCAGCCGGGTTTATTTCTAAATGCCAGTGGATCAGCTTAGAAATGCAGGTTTAAGATTTTAAATTAGAGTAGAGCAGTAGAGCAGAACGTTGTTTTTACCCCAAATCCATAGTCGCCCCCCCCTCCCCCGCACTGTGCTGTTCTTAAAGCGCCCCCCCCCTCCCATGTGACATTGTGGGCCATTAGTAATCCAGGTGTGACAGCAGCACTCCAGCAGTACAGATGTGTTTTTGATTATTCCCTCTGATAGGGAGCAGTGTGGCACTTTTTGTTTTTACCCCAAATCCATAGTCGCCCCCCCCCCTCTCCCCCGCACAGTGCTGTTCTTAAAGCCCCCCCCCCCCTCCTCCTCCTTTTCCCGTCTATTGTCCTCCGAAAACAGCATCACAGGAACATTTAGGCTTCACAGCGCGAGAGGAAAACATCTGAAGCCCGATCATTAGGTTGCCCCCCCCCCCCCTTCCCCCCCAAAATAAATGCCATCACGCGCGCTCATATGAGACGGGAGGCGGAGCGTGTATCCCTCCATCTAATGTTGCCACAGTAACGGCACCCTAAAGCCTTTCATCCTGCCGGCATGAGGCTGTCAGCGCGCAAACACGCACACGCGCGCACACAAGCACACACACACACGCGCGCGCGCGCACTGAGCTCCGCTGCAGAGAAGGAAATAAACGCGTTACCTGTTTGTTTTTTAATTAAAGATCAACTCCTTTTTCTCTACATCACTGACAAACAACGCGAGGCTTCGCGCTCGTGGCCCCGGTGCCGCGCTCCGGTTCCTGCGCGTCTCCGCAAGGTGCCGCGCTCCGATTGGCCGCCGTTCCTGCCACCTCGACTCAAGCTGCCCTCCGATTGGCCGCTCGTAGAACCCCCCCCCCCCCCCCCCCCATCTCTCTCTCTCTCCCTCTCTCTCTCCTCCGCGGGAGACATCTTTGTTGAGGGCAACGGGTTCAACGACTTAATTAGCCGGAGTGCTCACTCCGGTAAGAGCGTTTGCCCTTGTTGGGTTCTTTATTTATTTGGTTATTTGTTATATCTTTGGCCCTCCGTCTCTGCGGGGTTATAAAAACGGCCGCCAGGTTCCTCCGGGTCGTTTATGTTTCAATTTGGTAATTAGACCCGTTTTGAGTATTTTCTCATGGAGCTTGATTTATTGGTCTCCCTGTGCGGGTTTGTACAGCGAGGAGATGAAGAAGAGGATCATTCAGTAAAAAAAGAAATCAAGGTGACCCAAAAGAAATGAGAAATCCGCCCTGATTTGGTTTCTCTGGGGGGGGGGGGGAACAGGTGTGAGCGACAGCCACCGACTCATTGGGATCACTATTAAAGCCAGAACCGACATTACACTAAATGTTAATTATATTTTATCAATTATGTTCCACACTTTGGTCAGGCAATTATTTTAAGATGAAGAATAATGGCCACTGAGACCAGAATTACCTTTATTGGCCAGGCATCAAGGATTATTGATTGCAAAGACGTACAAATGGGACACAAATGGACTGTTGTGTATAAGTTGAAATAAACAAATAGTTTTGAAAATTGGTTGATTTGAAGGTTTCTTTCTTTGCGACAGAGTTTATCAGACATTTAGTTTGTAGTCCACATTTACATAGAACCGAAGGAAAAAAAACAGCAGCAAACCAAAATATATAAATGAATTATGGGTGGTAGCGACCTGTCAATCACACTAAGCCCCGCCTTCACACATTCAATGCTTCATGGTCTGTTTGACTCTAAATGGACCATCATTCATTAACTGAACTCAAGAAGACTTGAAACTAGAGACTGAGACCATAAAGTCATGTTTACAATGTTTACTGAGGGAATAAATCAAGAGAGAAGTAGAGTCATTTCCTCATAGACGTCTATGGGAGCAGAGGAGTCGCCCCCTGCTGGTCACTACACAGAAGTAGAGTCATTTCCTCATAGACGTCTATGGGAGCAGAGGAGTCGCCCCCTGCTGGTCACTGCACAGAAGTACTCATTTCCTCATAGACGTCTATGGGAGCAGAGGAGTCGCCCCCTGCTGGTCACTACACAGAAGTAGAGTCACTTCCTCATAGACGTCTATGGGAGCAGAGGAGTCTCCCCCTGCTGGTCACTACACAGAAGTAGAGTCATTTCCTCATAGACGTCTATGGGAGCAGAGGAGTCGCCCCCTGCTGGTCACTACACAGAAGTAGAGTCATTTCCTCATAGACGTCTATGGGAGCAGAGGAGTCGCCCCCTGCTGGTCACTACACAGAAGTAGAGTCATTTCCTCATAGACGTCCATGGGAGCAGAGGAGTCGCCCCCTGCTGGTCACTACACAGAAGTAGAGTCATTTCCTCATAGACGTCTATGGGAGCAGAGGAGTCGCCCCCTGCTGGTCACTACACAGAAGTAGAGTCATTTCCTCATAGACGTCTATGGGAGCAGAGGTTTTGTAATTTGTTATCATGTTTTATGAAGAAATAGCAGCTGTCTTTACTCCCCTTAAATATACCAAGCTCCGAAGCCCCATCTTGTGTTACAAACTAAAATATGTGTTCTATATGAGAATGATGTCTCTCTCAACATGAGCCTATTTGTATGTACTTGTAACGTCATTTAGAAAACGTACACTTTTAAAGGCTGATTCCAGCATTTGAGAGGATTTCTCCACACAAACAGTAGCATTGTCTCCATCATCAGTCCAACTATTATGGTCTCATCTGGAGATGCTCTCAACCTTGTCCTGCGCTCGTGGTGCATGATGGGCAATAGTTTATTAATTCACCGTAATCTCATGAAAAGCAGCGTAATCCCTTAAACGTTACACTGTAGTAATCCCTTAATTGGCTAAATGACCGCGTTCGTGCGCGTGAGGGTGATGATACTGGTTGATTGACGGGTGTCCCGGTGCGCGTGTTTAGGCTCGTGTTTCGGTTTCCCTAAAATGAAAAAGCTGAGAAAGGATCCGCAGGCTGCCGCTAATCCGCTGCGACATATGCGCCCATTTAAACAATGCGGCGTCTTCGCCCTTTGCCACACATACACGCAGAGCACGTGCTGCACCTACACACAAACGTCCAATGAGCGACCAATGACAGCTCATCGGAGATGCTGGGGGTGGGAGGAGGAGGAAGGGGCGCTCTTCGGTGGGTGGGACAAACGAGCGCAGTAGAAAAAGGGGATGCTGCAGCCCCGTCCCCCTCAGATCGCACTCCACCCAGCCCCAGAATAAAAAAAAAAAACCCGCCGGTGACGTGCGCGCAGGGAAGCACCCAGCAGTATGTGCGCGCCCACGGGAGGGGCCGACAGAAAATGGCGAGTCTGTGCAAAAGGCAGCAATGCACGGTAGAGCGGCGCGGCTTTCGGCAGGAACTTGACTCTTGGAGGCACAAACTCATTCACTGTGTAGGTAAGCTCCCCGTTGGGCGCGCGGCCCCGCGCGGCGCCGGTGTGTTTGCGTGTTTGTGTTCGTGGAGCGGATCGCCGTGTCTGTAATGTCCACCGGAAAACCCACGGGCTCTATGTGGGGCTGTCATGTGTGTGTGTGTGTGTGTGTGTTGCCTTCAGACCGGACACATCCTCAAACACCACCCAAAAAACCAAGACACCGAGCTGGATAAGTTTCCGGGCTCGTGCCCGCCACGTTAACAGGTGCCTCCACCTGTGCGCGGTGTGTTGTGACTCTTGTTTTCAGTGCGTGGATTTGTGTTAATGAGCCTTATTCCGTGGCTGTTTATTTATTGTAAGCAGCGCATGTCACATGTGCAGATGGAGCAGCACCTTGGCCAATCAGCTGCCCCGCTATAGGCTGGCGCGTGCCCGTTTGCGCGCCGCCGACTTGAGTATTTTTTATTTTTGCTGCTGGTGGGGCAGTGCGCGCTCTCAGTCTCCAAACATGACCCCCTCCCCCTTCTTCACTTCCGTGGAAATCGGCTCCTGGGAGCGCGCATTGCTGCATTGGGGGAAATGTCAGTGGGAATAATTTTGTGTTTTAGGGGGGGGGGGTCGCGTCTCTGAAACCGGGAGCGGTACTTGTTGAAACGGCTCCTGATACGTCTGTCCGGCGCAGTTCGCTTCACGTGAATATTTTGCTGCGTTTTGGGTCTTCGGCAGAAGAAAGTCGCCTGGGACATTTAACGGAGACTCGTGTCCGTCTTTGTTTCGTTGAAAACACTCATTTATGCAGTTCGTGACCCCCGCTTTTGTCTTATTAGTTCATTTCGGCTTTTATTTTGAATTTTCTCATCCATACACCCCCCCCCCCCCCCCGCGCCCCATTCGTGGTGTGTTTCATTAGCTCGCTTTAATCCGGTTACATCGACCTATCCCGATGTTATGGCAAGATCCTCCTCATCCTCATCATCTTCATCATCTTCGTCATCGTCCCGCCTCTGGGGTCCGGACCTCTTCGCGTTCTCCTGTAATGAAGCTTTTGTCGGTGGTGTCATGAAAAGGTGTAAAAGCGCCATCCCAGATGTTGCGCGTTGAACCGTCACCTGCTCACCCGGCGGAGCGCCTCATTCTTCTCAGGGAGGAGACCTCTTGATGAGGAGCTGAGGAGGAGCTGGAGGAGGAGGAGTAATCGCTGACCTCCTGCATTGATTCACAATCAGCAGTGTAAACACAAGGCGCTCCCTGCTCCATTTGTAGTTGAGACTTGCGCTTTGCTTTGGACTTTCACACCCCCCCCCCCCCCCACTTCACAGAGGAGACGTTTTGTTTTTGCAGATTAATTATAGCACTGCATCCAGCTACTGTCTGACTAGTGATGTTTTAATGACTGTGGTGGTGGTGGTGGGGGGGGGGTTCAGTTCCCCAGATCATAATGTAGTCGTGTAATAAACACCAGACGGATGTTATTCAGAGACCTGATTCAAAGTCCCTACAAGCACAAAGTCGATGGAGATCTACTGAGGGCCGTGAACGTGTTGCAGTAACATCACAGTGAGTGTGTGTGTGTGTGTGTGTGTGTGTGTGTGGTTTTGCTCTGCGTGACGAGTTCTAAGCAGCAGCTGTTTATTGGTTGGAGGCCTAATCGGCTCCGAAAAGCCGCAACAAACGGCGTAACGTCATGAGACGGAGTTCGTCTTCTGACCCGAGAAGGGATTCTGTTTCGAGGTTCTTGTGTTAAAGGGTCACTGTTCATTTTGACATTGATTTTGGGCGTCGATTTTTGTAAATCACCCCTGAATTTACTTCCGTGAGGACAACAATAAAGGCTTTCAATTAAGAAAGCGTGAAACGGGTGAAATGTGATTGGAAAAAAACTTTTTTTTGTGTTAATTGCCGCAAAGTCTCGAGGCAAAATAAATGATTATAGTTATTATTTGGCTTTGTGCGGCGCTCCAACACTCAACATATAATTAAAAGCCTCCGATCCCCATCAGATATGGAACCCAGGGGAGGAACTCTTCTTATTTCTAGAAGCTGTCAAACTCCAAAACAGGAGTCAAGAAACAAAGAAACGCTCTCATTCTCACACAAACACGCACAGCGTAGATTACTCGAGTTGTGCGTGTTTCTGTTGTCGGCGCCTGTGGCCCGGTGCCGATGATGAAGTGCGGCCCGCATGCCATAGAAAGGTTAACGTTATTAATTGGTAACAATTAAAGCCTCGCTGCTGATTCCGCCGCCACGTATTGTGGAGAGGGGCCTCATTTCATCGCTGAGGAGACACAGAGTGTCTGGTTGGCAGGTTGCCTTTTTTCTTCTCTCTTTCCAACCCTTCAGAGCTCCTCAGAGCGCTGAGAACCGGTGGAGCTCAACATGAGTGGAGATGCCAGGTGGCTCCTCGAGGAGCTCCTCTTCTTCGATAAGTAGGAGTGGTCAGTTTGACTTTTGCCCGAGGAACGGCGTTGTTGTGGGTTGTTGTTGGTTGTCATGGGGACAGCCATGGTGGGCTTTAGTTCCAAAGCATCCCTCACATTATGGTCTGTTTGTCTCTAAATGGACCATCACTCACTAAATGAACATCATGCTGCATTGAAGAAGACTTGAAACTAGAGACTGAGACCATAAACTCATGTTTACAATGTTTACTGAGGGAATAAATCAAGAGAGAAGTAGAGTCATTTCCTCATAGATGTCTATGGGAGCAGAGGAGTCGCCCCCTGCTGGTCACTACACAGAAGTAGAGTCATTTCCTCATAGACGTCTATGGGAGCAGAGGAGTCGCCCCCTGCTGGTCACTACACAGAAGTAGAGTCATTTCCTCATAGACGTCTATGGGAGCAGAGGAGTCGCCCCCTGCTGGTCACTACACAGAAGTAGAGTCATTTCCTCATAGACGTCTATGGGAGCAGAGGAGTCGCCCCCTGCTGGTCATTACACAGAAGTAGAGTCATTTCCTCATAGACGTCTATGGGACCAGAGGAGTCGCCCCCTGCTGGTCACTATACAGAAGTAGAGTCATTTCCTCATAGACGTCTATGGGACCAGAGGAGTCGCCCCCTGCTGGTCACTACACAGAAGTAGAGTCATTTCCTCATAGACGTCTATGGGACCAGAGGAGTCGCCCCCTGCTGGTCACTATACAGAAGTAGAGTCATTTCCTCATAGACGTCTATGGGACCAGAGGAGTCGCCCCCTGCTGGTCACTACACAGAAGTAGAGTCATTTCCTCATAGACGTCTATGGGAGCAGAGGAGTCGCCCCCTGCTGGTCACTACACAGAAGTAGAGTCATTTCCTCATAGACGTCTATGGGAGCAGAGGAGTCGCCCCCTGCTGGTCACTATACAGAATGCAGCTTGTAAGATGCTTCCATCTCCTGGGGAGCGAGGCAGGGGGGGGGGGAATTAGCGAGCCAGTTAGCGTGCTAGCTTGCTAATGTCACGAAACTTCGATGCTACACTATTGTTTCCAAAAAAAAATATAAAGCATCAACCTATCAGGTTGTGTAGCAGCGACACTCAAAATGTACACAAACAAATAATGGAGGCTGCATAGTCCTTCACTCCCAGCTTTTCACAATAAAAGCATTAGGCAGAAACAATGGATGATTCTGCAGGAGGACGAGTCTCCTCTTCTTCCTCACTTTCTAATGGCAATGTGAACCATCTTTCACTTTAGAGTCTCTGATACATCTACACATTCCTCCAGCTTGTCCCTCGATTACCGCCTGTACTCAAAGTCAAATCCTCCTCTCGGCAAGTCGACAAAATCCCCCCCCCCCCCTCCCCCTCCCTCTCTAAGCAGACGGCTGTTATTTCAGTAACGGACAGATGGACGCCCCCAGAGATCTTCCTCCCACTTTCTCATCTCGCTAATTCTTTCATGGGCTCGTCTGAAGAGGGAGTTAAAAAAAAAAAAAAAACGTGCCAGCGATCCGCCGCCTGACTGGACCGGGTGCCAAGGCTGTAAATCACACACACACACACACACCTACACACACACACACACACACAGAGGAGCAGATCTGTGTGTGAGAAGCTATCCTGGGGCCGATCCATGCCAACCAGGAGCCCCGTGGGAGGAGGGCTGCTCTCTTTAGGGTAAAGGGGGGGGGGGGGGGCAAAATACACCGCTGGCACTGAGTGAATGTTGACAGAAGGTGTGTGTGTGTGTGCGTGTGTGTGTTAAGTTTTCCGCTGTGCTCTTTTCCAGCAGCGTTCTGCTTCACGCTGAAAACAACAATAACAACAACAACACACCTTTATCTAAACTGCCAGAAGGATCCCCCCCCCCCCCGTGGCTCATTCTGCCGGCTGTTAGAGCCGTTTGAGGCTCTTCGTTCACCTGACGGCTTCCATTACTGTTGAGTGTTGGCGCGTCTTCAGGAGACACATCAAAGGCCAAACAGTTTTCCACGAAACGTCATTTAATATCGGAGAAAATCAAATGTTGGAGTATTTAGTCAGAAAGTATCGGGGTCCCTCTGCTGCCCCCCCAAAGGCCTGAAACACGTCTCTGGGGTCATGAGCCTTCACGACGTGCACGAGTGGAGGTCTTCGTGTCCCTGGATTCAATTTATTCCGCTAAATGAAAGAAATGCAAAGAGTTTAAGTTCAGCTGATGAATCAGAAATGCAGGGAGGCTCCAGCTTTATCAGCTGGTTGATATTTGAAACCTGCTGATAACGATGTACTGTATCTCATTTTATTCTTCTGTTTGTTTTAAACTTGCTGACGTCCTCCTAAAACACGCATTTAATGCATCTTTTTTTATTCTTACTAATGTTAATGTATTTTATTCTTAAAAAAATAATCTTTGCTTCCCTAATGTTCATATGTTTTATTCTGTCCTATTCCCAGAATAAACAAAAATATACAAAATATTTGCAATTTTGATAATCCTGTACCATAATAAATAAAGGTCTGCAGACCTGTGCTCCTTTAAGTTTAATTTAAGTCATTTTATTTTTGTATCCTAAACCATTTGAAGCTCTCTCTCCCTCTCTCTCTCTCTCTCTCTCTCCTGTGACCAAAGTCCTCGGTTTCCTTAAACTAAACTTTGCACACGGCCTCCTCGCCTCAAAACCACATTTATGTAAGCATTACCTTGTGTGTGTGTGTGTGTGTTTCCGTTGTTATGTGAGCTACCTGACCTCCTTGGTACAAGTATTAGTACACTGACACCATGTGGGCTCAGTCACAATACAAGGGTTTGTGTTATGAGTGCACACACACACACACACACACACACACACACACACACACACTGAGAGGTGTCAAGGCTTTAGAGCAGCAGGAATGTTTACTTGGACCCACCTTTAGTGAATTCCTTCTCATTCTTCCATAATGGCTGCTTTTGTGTGGAAGGTCACATGTGCGCAGTATGCTTTTCAGAGTATTTGATCAATGGCACGGAGGAGCGTGTGTGTGTGTGTGCGTGTGTGTGTGTGCGTGTCGTTGTGTGCTTACACACTTGCATCGCAGGGACTGCCCAAAGATCATTGATCATCTATTACTTTAGACTTGGTTTGAGTTTTGGAGTAACATCAGCTTTAGGGAGGTGTGTGTGTGTTTGGGCGCGTATTACTGAGGTTGTGGGGACATAAATCTGTTCACACACCAACATTGTGGGGTCCATCGTTGGACAAACTGGACACCGTAATGTAAATAATATCATTTTAGGGTAATGTTCATCGTAATGTTCATGGAAGTCAATGTCATATCCTCTATCCTGTGTGTGTGTGTTTGTGTGTGTGTGTGTGTGTAAGTCATCAGTTGTCAAAGAGTTTTGGGGTTGACTTGTCGCACTTCTCGCTGTGACGCTTATGCTCGCTCTATTATTTTATTCCCTAAAGAATCTGCCGTGAATGGAATTTGAATAAAAGTGCGTGTCATTAACGGTGAATTAATGCTAAGCAGCGCCTCGGTTTTCCTGAGCAAGAGAAACCGACTAATGAGAGAATAATGGAGCTACGCAGCGCTAAAGGGACGCTCTGCACCCGTCATTAACCAAATCCCTCCCATTCACAGTGTGAAGTACACGCCACTGTTTGCTTAATCAAAACTAAACACAGATCCAGTTCTACATGTGCTTCAGATCTTCATTTACCATAAACTGTACTATCGTCGGGTTTTTGGACTGTTGGAGCAAAAGAAGCCGTTTGAAGATGTCAGTTTGGGCGCTTTTCAATCATTTTGTGGATAATAAATAACTATAAATAATGATTAGTTGCAACATAGTTGGTGTCGTTATCACTTCTCATCACCAGCACGAAGGGTTTGTAGAGATGTAGGCTGTGTGTGTGTGTTTAATCTGGTGTGTTGGTTTAAAGAGTCACCCACGGGGCACGGCTCACGCTGCTTTCAGGTGCACTCTGGGAAATGTAGTTCCTCAAAGAGGGCGACAGATGGGCGAGTTTGAACAATAGAGGGAGGGAGCCTTTAGGAAGGTGCGTTGCTTTCATACAAACCTCACGAGGTCACGTGACGGATGAGGTTTGCACAACAAATGACTCGGAAACAAAAGGCAATTATTTGCAATTCAAAGCTAGAGTGCGATTTCATGAGGATCAGGAGCGGAGCAGGAGGTGCAGGAGGAGGCGCAGCTGATGGAGCAGGTTGAACTCCCGACCTCCCGAAATATAGACAGTAGCATCACTTTTTTTATTTCAGAATATTTTTGTTTTATTTCAAAATAAAAGCTTTTTTGTTCTTATGTTATTTTTTGTTTCTTTGATGGGACGATGTCTTTTGATTCAGCCTTTGTCTCCTCTGGAGAATCTGTCAGGACCAAACTTCCCTCAGACAGACTGACGCTGGATTCAAATAACAGCATTTGGAAGTGAGGGAATTAAGGATGTTAAAAGCCCATTTTTCTTTTTTTTTACGCCCACAAAATTCACAAATATTTTGGATCTAATTTGAACCCTTAAATCCTTTCCTGTTGATTTGTAGCCAACGAGATGTATCTGTGATAAATACGCCGATGGCTCGGCCAGGTTCTGAGAGTCATTAAAATAAACAAATTTCAATATTTTACTTAGTTTGAACACACGTAAACCTTTTTGATTTTCATGCATCTGCTACCCGCAAGAGAAACATCACATTTCTGCCCTGCTGCAGAAGGTCTGATCTTCCTGTTTTGAAGAAAAGGAGCTAGAGGTGGATTTCTTTTTTTGATAATTATCAAGGGCATGAAACCCAAATCCACCATTCAGACAGTTTGGTGACCTCGGTCAGAAATGAATGGCAGCTGGAGGGAAAAAGGCCTTTTTAAAATCCGTAAAACAACAAAGTCATTAAAAATAAATTGGAATTATTTGTTTTCCCCCTGTGCTCGTATTTTATTGGCTGTGCTGACACACCTGAGAGCAGCGGCAGGTGATCGATGGCACCCAACGGGGGGGGCCATTGATTTGGGTTTTAAAAGATGAGGGAGGGGAAAGCCAACGCTCCAGACAACGTTCCCCACAACGTTCCCACCAACGTTTCACCAACAATCCGCCCACGCCGACTGAAGAAGACGCCGTGAAACACACAACAAGGAAGTGACGGCCACATTCGTGTCGCGCTCTGCGGGTTACGGCGGCTCCGTTGGTCCATTCGTCCCTCAGTGTGTTTTTGCACACTGCACAGTAATCCCCCCCCCCCCCCCTACGCATGAGACACCTCTTCAGCCCACCTTACCTCCCACCTGAGCAGCTGTGTCTACCGACCTGCTCTCCTGCATCCAGCCGCAGTTATTCATCCGCCTGCAGACGTGGGGGCGAGCCGCCGTCACGCAGCCGCCGCTCGCGACGCTTTGCCAAGTTTCCATCGCGCCGCCAGCACGGAAGAAGCTGAATGAAGCGGCCCCGCCGCCCTTGTGTGTTCTCGAGAGGCGTCGCCTTGAGCCCCACGAGGGCCTCGTTTTTTTTCTGGTCATTGTGGGGGGGGGGAACCCAAACCTGGCAACCCCTCACAGATCATTCCTGATGCCACAGTGCTGAGGGAGAGAGCTGGAGTCGGGCAGGATGAGCGGGGATGACAGGGCCAGCTGTGCCGTGGGGGAGGGGGGGCTGGGTCACCCTCAGTTTCAGGATTCAAGCCCACACACACACACACACACACACACACACACACACACACACACACACACACACACACACACACACACACACACACATATACAATAAAAGTGAAGGTCAAGCAGCCAACGTCGCTCCGCCGTCGCCGTGGCGATAAATGTCACTTGTATTTTTATCTGCTCTGTGTCATTTTCTGTCATTTCACAGTTTCATGGGGATCAGAACAGACGAACATTCTCCCTCTCTCTCTTCCTGCGTTGCTTCGTCTTTGTCCTTTTTCGTCCAGTTACTCCCATCTTGTTGTTCCTTCTTTAAAGAGGCTCTTTTGTCCAGTAAACGGTGAATTATGACACACACAGCGTTGAAGTGGCGACTAGACATTTCCGTCTCTGACTTAATTGAAGCGTAGGCAGGTTGGAGGGTTTTTTTCCTCCACATTTTCTCTCTGTGTTCATTTCCATTCATTTTCCTTTCAAATGTTATTGATTCCCACATGTCTGTCCAGATGTGGACGTTGGTCAGATCCGACAGATTTCTGTAGGACTCTTGATCCAGAAGCTACATGTGGCCACACATTCCATTATTCAGTAAAGCTTGAAAAGAAATATTGAAAAAAAGACATGACAAAAGAAATCAAAGTGCTTTTTTGTCACATTCGATATCTGAACTGTGAGATGGATTGTGATCCATGTGGAGCAAATGGTTTTAAAGTTATCGCCTTTCAATGCTCCAAAATAAAAGCTTCACACTGTGTTTTTTTATGCCCTGCTCCCAAAAGCTGCATGAAACACACTTTTCTGTGGTTAATCAACACCGCGGCCTCATGAAATTGGGAGGTTTCAGCAGCCGGTGTTCTGACAATGAAACGTTTGTGTGGCCCCGCAAGGAGCCGCGACCCGTGGTAACGGATGTAAGGGTCAAAACCAGGAGGACAAATTCCTGGGAAACATCATCGCAGAAGGAAATTGTGGTAAAAGTGTGTGTGTGTGTGTGCGTTTTGGGGGTGGGCAGTGAAGTGGGTGGGGTTGATTTTGGCTGGAGGCCGGTCAGAGGAGTCGGTGAGTTTGTCCAACGCGAAGCTCCTTCTCGGTTGAACCATCCGAGCCGAGAGTCAGAGACGCTGCTGGTTCCGTGGACGCTGAGGAAACCACGAACTGCGACTCCCAGGGAGCATTGCGGTGAGAAGGCGCCCAATCGGCGAGCTTCAGAGTCTGTTTTCGGCTTTGCAGCCGGGGGCTGAATGACTTGTTGGATGGTTTGAACATTTAATGGCTGTTTTCTGTTTTCTTTACGACAAAACGACAATTACGTTTTCGAATGAATCTCTTAATGTTTATTTGTTTTGAAAATCTGTCAAATACAATTTCCAGGAGTCTGATCAAGGGTCCAAAAAAATAATTGAATTCGTTCTGATCCAAACCAGATAAAAGCAGCAAATTCCATTTGAGAAGCTGATGTTCAAGATTGTTGTGGAATCCACACCCGAAATGCTTTAAAATGTTTTATTTCTTCGTCTGGAAGAAATCTGAAAACTCATCAAAGGATGAATTGGGGGTGTGGTGTTGTTGGTTTGGTGATGGGGTTTGGTGACGGGGTGTGGTGTTGTTGGTTTGGTGATGGGGTTGTGGTATGGTGACGGGGTTTGATGATGGGGTTGTGGTATGGTAACTGGGTGTGGTGTTGTTGGTTTGGTGATGGGCTTGTGGTATGGTGACGGGGTTTGATGATGGGGTTGTGGTATGGTAACTGGGTGTGGTGTTGTTGGTTTGGTGATGGGGTTGTGGTATGGTGACGGGGTTTGATGATGGGGTTGTGGTATGGTAACTGGGTGTGGTGTTGTTGGTTTGGTGATGGGCTTGTGGTATGGTGACGGGGTTTGATGATGGGGTTGTGGTATGGTGACGGGGTTTGATGATGGGGTTGTGGTATGGTGACGGGGTTTGATGATGGGGTTGTGGTATGGTGACGGGGTTTGATGATGGGGTTGTGGTATGGTGACGGGGTTTGGTAACGGGGTGTGGTGTTGTTGGTTTGGTGATGGGGTTGTGGTATGGTGACAGGGTTTGGTGATGGGGTTGTGGTATGGTGACGGGGTTTGGTGGCAGGGTTTGGTGATGGGGTTGTGGTATGGTAACTGGGTGTGGTGTTGTTGGTTTGGTGATGGGGTTGTGGTATGGTGACGGGGTTTGGTGGCAGGGTTGTGGTATGGTGACGGGGTTTGATGATGGGGTTGTGGTATGGTGACGGGGTTTGATGATGGGGTTGTGGTATGGTGACGGGGTTTGATGATGGGGTTGTGGTATGGTGACGGGGTTTGATGATGGGGTTGTGGTATGGTGACGGGGTTTGGTAACGGGGTGTGGTGTTGTTGGTTTGGTGATGGGGTTGTGGTATGGTGACGGGGTTTGATGATGGGGTTGTGGTATGGTGACGGGGTTTGGTAACGGGGTGTGGTGTTGTTGGTTTGGTGATGGGGTTGTGGTATGGTGGCAGGGTTTGGTGATGGGGTTGTGGTATGGTAACTGGGTGTGGTGTTGTTGGTTTGGTGATGGGGTTTGGTGACGGGGTGTGGTGTTGTTGGTTTGGTGATGGGGTTGTGGTATGGTGACGGGGTTTGATGATGGGGTTGTGGTATGGTAACTGGGTGTGGTGTTGTTGGTTTGGTGATGGGCTTGTGGTATGGTGACGGGGTTTGATGATGGGGTTGTGGTATGGTAACTGGGTGTGGTGTTGTTGGTTTGGTGATGGGGTTGTGGTATGGTGACGGGGTTTGATGATGGGGTTGTGGTATGGTAACTGGGTGTGGTGTTGTTGGTTTGGTGATGGGCTTGTGGTATGGTGACGGGGTTTGATGATGGGGTTGTGGTATGGTGACGGGGTTTGATGATGGGGTTGTGGTATGGTGACGGGGTTTGATGATGGGGTTGTGGTATGGTGACGGGGTTTGATGATGGGGTTGTGGTATGGTGACGGGGTTTGATGATGGGGTTGTGGTATGGTGACGGGGTTTGGTAACGGGGTGTGGTGTTGTTGGTTTGGTGATGGGGTTGTGGTATGGTGACAGGGTTTGGTGATGGGGTTGTGGTATGGTGACGGGGTTTGGTGGCAGGGTTTGGTGATGGGGTTGTGGTATGGTAACTGGGTGTGGTGTTGTTGGTTTGGTGATGGGGTTGTGGTATGGTGACGGGGTTTGGTGGCAGGGTTGTGGTATGGTGACGGGGTTTGATGATGGGGTTGTGGTATGGTGACGGGGTTTGATGATGGGGTTGTGGTATGGTGACGGGGTTTGATGATGGGGTTGTGGTATGGTGACGGGGTTTGATGATGGGGTTGTGGTATGGTGACGGGGTTTGGTAACGGGGTGTGGTGTTGTTGGTTTGGTGATGGGGTTGTGGTATGGTGACGGGGTTTGATGATGGGGTTGTGGTATGGTGACGGGGTTTGGTAACGGGGTGTGGTGTTGTTGGTTTGGTGATGGGGTTGTGGTATGGTGGCAGGGTTTGGTGATGGGGTTGTGGTATGGTAACTGGGTGTGGTGTTGTTGGTTTGGTGATGGGGTTTGGTGACGGGGTGTGGTGTTGTTGGTTTGGTGATGGGGTTGTGGTATGGTGACGGGGTTTGATGATGGGGTTGTGGTATGGTAACTGGGTGTGGTGTTGTTGGTTTGGTGATGGGCTTGTGGTATGGTGACGGGGTTTGATGATGGGGTTGTGGTATGGTAACTGGGTGTGGTGTTGTTGGTTTGGTGATGGGGTTGTGGTATGGTGACGGGGTTTGATGATGGGGTTGTGGTATGGTAACTGGGTGTGGTGTTGTTGGTTTGGTGATGGGCTTGTGGTATGGTGACGGGGTTTGATGATGGGGTTGTGGTATGGTGACGGGGTTTGATGATGGGGTTGTGGTATGGTGACGGGGTTTGATGATGGGGTTGTGGTATGGTGACGGGGTTTGATGATGGGGTTGTGGTATGGTGACGGGGTTTGATGATGGGGTTGTGGTATGGTGACGGGGTTTGGTAACGGGGTGTGGTGTTGTTGGTTTGGTGATGGGGTTGTGGTATGGTGACAGGGTTTGGTGATGGGGTTGTGGTATGGTGACGGGGTTTGGTGGCAGGGTTTGGTGATGGGGTTGTGGTATGGTAACTGGGTGTGGTGTTGTTGGTTTGGTGATGGGGTTGTGGTATGGTGACGGGGTTTGGTGGCAGGGTTGTGGTATGGTGACGGGGTTTGATGATGGGGTTGTGGTATGGTGACGGGGTTTGATGATGGGGTTGTGGTATGGTGACGGGGTTTGATGATGGGGTTGTGGTATGGTGACGGGGTTTGATGATGGGGTTGTGGTATGGTGACGGGGTTTGGTAACGGGGTGTGGTGTTGTTGGTTTGGTGATGGGGTTGTGGTATGGTGACGGGGTTTGATGATGGGGTTGTGGTATGGTGACGGGGTTTGGTAACGGGGTGTGGTGTTGTTGGTTTGGTGATGGGGTTGTGGTATGGTGGCAGGGTTTGGTGATGGGGTTGTGGTACGGTAACTGGGTGTGGTGTTGTTGGTTTGGTGATGGGGTTTGGTGACGGGGTGTGGTGTTGTTGGTTTGGTGATGGGGTTGTGGTATGGTGACGGGGTTTGATGATGGGGTTGTGGTATGGTAACTGGGTGTGGTGTTGTTGGTTTGGTGATGGGCTTGTGGTATGGTGACGGGGTTTGATGATGGGGTTGTGGTATGGTAACTGGGTGTGGTGTTGTTGGTTTGGTGATGGGGTTGTGGTATGGTGACGGGGTTTGATGATGGGGTTGTGGTATGGTAACTGGGTGTGGTGTTGTTGGTTTGGTGATGGGCTTGTGGTATGGTGACGGGGTTTGATGATGGGGTTGTGGTATGGTGACGGGGTTTGATGATGGGGTTGTGGTATGGTGACGGGGTTTGATGATGGGGTTGTGGTATGGTGACGGGGTTTGATGATGGGGTTGTGGTATGGTGACGGGGTTTGGTAACGGGGTGTGGTGTTGTTGGTTTGGTGATGGGGTTGTGGTATGGTGACAGGGTTTGGTGATGGGGTTGTGGTATGGTGACGGGGTTTGGTGGCAGGGTTTGGTGATGGGGTTGTGGTATGGTAACTGGGTGTGGTGTTGTTGGTTTGGTGATGGGGTTGTGGTATGGTGACGGGGTTTGGTGGCAGGGTTTGGTGATGGGGTTGTGTTATGGTGACAGGGTTTGGTGATGGGGTTGTGGTATGGTGACGGGGTTTGGTGTTGTTGGTTTGATGACGGGGTTGTGTTATGGTGGCAGGATTTGGTGATGGGGTTGTGGTATGGTGACAGGGTTTGGTGATGGGGTTGTGGTATGGTGACGGGGTTTGGTGATGGGGTTGTGGTATGGTGACGGGGTTTGGTGATATGGTTGTGGTATGGTGACGGGGTCGTGACCACACAGCTACGGGGGAAACGAGCCCAGCTGGAGGAGCTTCATGGCGTCGATAACGCGGCTCTCTGAGATGTTGGAATGTGGTTTGAAGAAATATTTTTTGGACTGGGTGGATGAGATGGAAGATTCCTCCTGGTGGAGACTTTTGACTCCAAGCTCTTCTCCTTCTTTCCCTCCTTTAAAAAGCTGCATCAAACGCATTATCACTGTCTCAAGCCAATTATCACTGCGGGCTTTTGCGATTTGGACATTGGGTCTGCGGTCACAATGGACGCAGTGTGAGGAGCCGCAGCTCGGGTCAATCGGTGGAAGAGATCGGATCCACAAGGACGAGCTCATGTGAGGCGAATAAAAGAGAATATTTGTAAAGGATGGAAGAAGAAATTGGTTTGAGGGACATCTGTGGACAGGAGATGTGATTATATCAGGGTCACATGTTTTCAGAACACCTCAAACGCAGCTTTGGTCAACAGATGAGTCTCTATTTGAAACCTGTCTGTCGTGATGTCAAATCCTTGTTTTGGTTTTTTTTAAATTGTCCAGGTAACGTTTGATAAATTAGTTAAGTATATTTTTTGAGAAGCAGCAGCAATACAATCGTTAAAACAGACACAGCCCTTTTCCTCGATGCTAAGCTAAGCTAACGAGCTGCTGGCTGTAGCAGGTGTGAGGAAATAACTAAATAATAAAACTCATGAGGCAGAAACATTCTGTTTGGATCTAAAACCAGGAAGCATTTTAGAGTTGCTGCTTTCACCGGGGTCACACGGGGGTCACGGAGGGGTCACGCTGCGGCCGCCGTGCAGCGCGGCGGTTTCGGGGTGCGGCTGACGAGTGGAGAGGATTCGGTGAGCCGAGGCGTGTCGCCGCCTATCAGCGGCTCTTTGGACCGACCACCTTTGGACCGGGAGACAAATTGGGCAGTTGGTTGTTTAGGGAACAGTTCAAAGATAGATAGAGCTGTAAAACACTTCCTGTGTGTGTGTGCGTGTGTGCGTGTGTGTGTGTGTGTGTGTGTGTGTGTGTGCTTCGGATCTGCAGGAGGAGCCATGCCAGAGAACATTCCTCCATATTAGTGATTATATTATCAAATATTAATGCAAGGAGACTCCTGTGCTGCTGTGCAAATATATTGAACTGCTCACACACACACACACACACACACACACTCGCACACACACACACACACACTCACACTCGCACACACACACACACACACTCACACTCGCACATACACTCAAAAGCAAACCTAGAGAGTCACCGCACCCTTTGATTTTCAGAAAGGGAAATATTTCTGAGAGTGGTTGCGGCTCCCCGGGGTGCGCGGCGTGCCAGGATGAGGATCGATGACATCATGATGAGGTCACACATCCGGAGCCACACGGATTCGTTAAAATATGTAATTTTGTAATTTTTTTGTTTTGAGAGAAATGAAAACAGGTCTCCTCTGGGGCCGCTGAGGGGACACGCCCACCACTGGTTGTCACGGTTACGTCTTTTGAAGAGTTAAAGTCCACTCGAGGAAAAACGGTTGGCGTGTGGATGTCTTTGCACACACACACACACACACACACACGGGACTGTCCTTGTGTGTGTGTGTGTGTGTGTGTGGTATCAGCACACAGTTCACATTTATGGTCCCAGTTGCTAAACTCAATCTTCTGATTTTTGGACTTTTTGTCTTTCTAATATCGTGATACACATTCACGCTGCTCTAAATCAAAAAGGACAAATCCCTCATGAAATCGGATCGAAGTGTCGATATAAAACACATAAACATATAAACGTGTTACAGATAATGTAACGAGGAGCAGCTTTTAAAGTCATTTCTCAACAGGAAATAACTCGTAATCACCCTCGATCACGTTGTTGTTGTTTTGTATCCGGAAAATCTCCCGCTGAACAGTGGAAATAATCTGGAGTTCATGTGCGTGTGAAGATCAGTCCGCGACAAAACGGATGTGTTTGTGTGTGTGTGTGTGCCATGATGTGTGTGCAAGTGTGTGTGTGTGTATATGTGAGTGTCACATGGTTGCCTCCAGTTAAACTGCAGCACTTAGCCTCCGAGCCCAAATGGATTCAGATCTGCTCTCAACATGCGGTGTTCCTGGAATGTGTGTGCATGTGTGTGTGTGTGTGTGTGCATGTGTGTGTGTGTGTGTGTGCATGTGTGTGTGTGTGTCTGCAGTGCAGGTGCACGAGGAATTTCCGTTCCTCTTCCTCCCTCGTTTTTCTCTCCCTTTTTGTGATCATCGTCATGACGTTTTTCATCCATAAAACACAATTCAAATGAAGTCTGCTGTTTGATTGTGTCGTTTTTCACTTGGATAAAGCGAGTCCTTGGTATCTTTTGACCTGATATCGTTTCACTCTCACGTGCTCGTCGTACTTTGGACCGACGCTCACGATAAAAACCTGCAGCTCCCTTGATTGAGGAAATGAACGCAGGTTTCACGGAGCTTCGCCTCAAAGAGGATCTTGAAGGTGTGAGGTCACTGTGAGCCGCTGACGTGATGATGTGTGGCCTGTGATGCCGTAGAAGCCGCATGTAGTCAAAGGTGTGTGTGTCCCTCGTGTGACTCCTTTCTTTGTGCCTCGAACTGTAAGCAGCACGACTTCATGTGAAGATCACATGACAGCCATGATGTCACACACACACACACACACACTGAAGTCCAAATATATGTTTCTGTCCCATCGGCCCTGGGCCTCCTGACCCCGTTAACTCACCCAGATTTCACCAATCCTCACATCTGTCTGACGCCTGCTGAGAGATGTTAAATCGTGTGTGTGTGTGTGTGTGTGTGTGCCTCCGTTGAGTCGGGCTGGATCTCTCATTGTTAGTCGCAGGGCCTTCGTGGTGCGTTCGAGGGAGGATTCTAGGCGTCACGTAGGCGCCTTTAAGGGCTTTTTTCCCTTCTGAAAGCGTTTTAATCCTCACATTCCTCAGAAGACGACATACCTGCACAAGGTGCATTATGATGAATTTAAGTTTCGTTGAAAAACCCATTATGTGCAGAGTATTGATGAAGAAGAAGAAGAAAGAAATATATATATATATATATATATATATATATAAAACTCACATTTTCTGATGGAAAAAGCATTAAAAGTAGAAGTTGATGTTCTCATTTTCTATATTTACACAGATTTAATTCTTTTTCTGCTTCCAGGAGCGAGTCAATGTTCACACACGTGGTCCTTAGCGTGTGTTTGGAGGCGAGTGCAGCGTTCACGTAACGCGGCTTATGGCCGGACGTGGACCACCATTAATCTGCCCTGTGTGTGTGTGTGTGTGTGTGTGTGTGTGAAGCCATAATGGCTTCAGTGGGTTTCCGCTCTCCTCCCTGTTGGTCAGTGGCAACATTTCGTGCACATATGAACATGGAGAGAGTCCATCAGTGGGTCCAGAGGGGTCAGTGAGGGGTCAGGGTGGGGGTCAGGGAGGAATCGGGCGGATGGAGCCCCTCCCTCGCTGCTCCTTCGCGTCTCATTGGTTGTGAGAAACGGGGTGCGTCTCTCTAAGAATCAAGCTCCATAAGCTTCATGTACGTGTTGGAGCCCTCTGGCTGACTTTGTCTCCAACATTTTCAGTTCCCCCCCCCCCCCCCCCCCCCACCGTCTGAATGTGAAAAAAACAACCTGAAAGTGACAAAAAGAAACTTGAAAATACTTGAAAATATATAATATATAAATTTATATACATTTTATTCTGAAAATATAAAATACGCAACCGATAAAATTCTGAATAAATTGTTGCAGTATTTGTTGATGATCAAAACCTTTGACCTGGATCTGGCTCCGTAAAACATTTGGAGCAGGTTGAAATATTTTGAGCGCAGCTGGAATGAGACTCAGATTAAACATCTGCACATCTGTCCAGGAGCACCGAGGCTCCACATCTGTCCACTGAAAGAAACACATTTACTCTGAGAACCTGGAGCCTCTAATCGCTGGCATTAAAAGCTTTAAAAACAACACACACCAGCTACTGCTGCCGTGTTTGGACAGGAGGTGTCCCCCCCCCCTAACCTCCCCTCTCACCCCCCCCCCCCCCCATCAGTGCGTTAGGTGGACAAGTCCTGCCTGCACAAATTGGATTTCCTGTCCAGTAGCTCAGCTGTTGGCTCAGCATGATGTCACTGTGTGTGTGTGTGTGTGTGCGTCCCTCCAATCAGAGTGAGTTTTAATTCAAGTGAAATGTAGGTCAAGTGGGGGCCAGATGAGACAGTTCAGCGCTGCAATGCTGCCTGATGCTTCTGCTGCTGGTTCAAAACAAAACAAATATGTGTGTGTGTGTGACTGTGTGTGTGACCATGTGTGTGTGACTGTGTGTGTGTGTGTGATCGTGTGTGTGTGACTGTGTGTGACTGTGTGTGTGTGTGTGTGAGACCGTGTGTGACTGTGTGTGTGTGTGTGTGTGTGTATGACCATGTGTGTGTGTGTGTGTGTGACCGTGTGTGTGTGACTGTGTGTGACCGTGTGTGTGTGTGTGTGTGACCGTGTGTGACTGTGTGTGACTGTGTGTGTGTGTGTGTGTGTGACTGTGTGTGACTGTGTGTGTGTGTGTGACCGTGTGTGTGTGACCGTGTGTGTGTGTGACCGTGTGTGACTGTGTGTGTGTGTGTGTGACTGTGTGTGTGTGTGTGTGTGACCGTGTGTGTGTGACTGTGTGTGACTGTGTGTGTGTGTGTGACCGTGTGTGACCGTGTGTGTGTGTGTGACCGTGTGTGACCGTGTGTGTGTGTGTGTGTGACCGTGTGTGTGTGTGTGTGTGTGACCGTGTGTGACCGTGTGTGTGTGTGTGTGACCGTGTGTGTGTGTGTGTGTGTGACCGTGTGTGACCGTGTGTGTGTGTGTGTGACCGTGTGTGTGTGACTGTGTGTGACTGTGTGTGTGTGTGTGTGTGACCGTGTGTGACCGTGTGTGACCGTGTGTGTGTGTGTGTGTGACCGTGTGTGTGTGTGTGTGTGTGACCGTGTGTGACCGTGTGTGTGTGTGTGTGACCGTGTGTGTGTGTGTGTGTGTGACCGTGTGTGACCGTGTGTGTGTGTGTGACCATGTGTGTGTGTGTGTGACCGTGTGTGTGTGTGACCGTGTGTGACCGTGTGTGTGTGTGTGACCGTGTGTGTGTGTGTGTGACCATGTGTGTGTGTGTGTGACCGTGTGTGACCGTGTGTGTGTGTGTGACCGTGTGTGTGTGTGTGTGTGTGTGACCGTGTGTGACCGTGTGTGTGACCGTGTGTGTGTGACCGTGTGTGTGTGACTGTGTGTGACTGTGTGTGTGTGTGACCGTGTGTGACCGTGTGTGTGTGACTGTGTGTGACTGTGTGTGTGTGTGACCGTGTGTGACCGTGTGTGTGTGTGTGACCGTGTGTGTGTGTGTGTGTGACCGTGTGTGACCGTGTGTGTGTGTGTGTGACCGTGTGTGTGTGTGTGTGTGACCATGTGTGTGTGTGTGTGTGTGACCGTGTGTGACCGTGTGTGTGTGTGTGACCGTGTGTGTGTGTGTGTGACCATGTGTGTGTGTGTGTGACCGTGTGTGTGTGTGTGTGTGACCGTGTGTGTGTGTGTGTGTGTGACCATGTGTGTGTGTGTGTGACCATGTGTGTGTGTGTGTGACCATGTGTGTGTGTGTGACCGTGTGTGTGTGTGTGTGTGACCATGTGTGTGTGTGTGTGTGACCGTGTGTGTGTGTGACCGTGTGTGACTGTGTGTGTGTGTCGAATCCTTCAGAGTGAAAACTTGTGAATTCTAATTAAAGTTATTTTGCAGTTAACAAATAAATGATCATTAATAATGTTTATTAATTATTATTGATGCTGTCATTAGTCATTAGTTTGTGTAGCATTAAATAAAGAATCAATTCTTACTCCGTCATTTAAAGCATTTTTCAACTTAGTTCAACAAATAGAGTTCAGAATAAAACAAACACAACCACTAAAAGCACCAATTAGTGGACTAATTGACTAACAATATCAAATATGCCGTCTTGCATATTGAGTTGTGAAAGTGTGATAATTGTATAAAGATGAAGATGAAATACTAACACAGCTCATTTCTTCATGTTCACAAGTGGAAGCTGTTTCCACACACAAGACTTTCTGTTTACTGTCAACTGAAGGTTTTCTTCTGCCAGAAAGACTTTTGATGAGAAAAAAAAAAGTGTGAAGTCATTCATGGCTGATGAACCTTTTTATTTGTGTTAACACATCCTGGTCATCCTAAGTCATGTAAAGAGAATCAAACCTTCCTTTGTGACAGCTGACCTCACACAGTGGCCCCCGTCAGGGGCCGTTGACCCCCCCCCCCCCCTGAAATGACTCATCCTCGGGGGAGCGACACTTCACAATAAAAGCGATACTTCACAATAAAAGCGCCCGCCGTCTTCTTTCCGCTGTGATTCCACGTTCTGAAACAGGAGCAACGAGCCCCACGACCCCCCCCCCCCCGCCCCCCCTCGTTGGCGCTGGATGCTACTCGGCTCGTTTCACCGCTCGACCTCGTAGTGCAATAAAAGACGTGTCGAGGGGAACTGGATTTTTCCTTCAAAGCGACGCTGGTGTCTTGGAAGAAAGGTTTTGGGAAATAGGAGAAAGGAAGCTGCTTCCTCTGAGGAGCGGGGGTGGGAGGGGGGGGGGGGGGGGCGGACCTTCTGTCTCAAAACGACTAATTGGATTTTAGAGTGTTGGGGTTAATTGATTCAAACAATCAATCGAGAAGAAATTCATTTTCAGCTTCAAAATGTTTAATATTTAATGTAACGACTGCTCACATTGAACAAGAAACAGAAACATGTTGCTTCAGGCTCTGAGAATGCAATCAAATAATCTTTTATTGATGAAATGTGCTGGGGGGGCGGTTCAGAACGCTTCACGATTCAAAAAATATTTATTCTAAGATTTAAATTATTTTCTCAGTTTCAGCAGCATTCAGCTCAATTTACGCCTTTTGTCTGTTTGTCTCAGCTCAACAAAACACTCGGAAAAACGGCAGCAAGTGAAGGCACCATCGCCTCCCTGTTGTTTACCACTTTAGCTGCAAAGTTAATTGGCAGAAAACACTACCAAATACTTCACCACTTACTGCCCCCCCACAACACCCCCCTTCAAACTCTGCAGCCTCTCCTTTTAACTGTTTTCAATTTGTCAACATGCACAAACAGGGAGGGGGGGGGGGGCAGTAGCTCTAAATCTGTACCGGAAGACCAGAATCCATAAAGAGGCTCTCTGCAGAAAGGTAATACTTAGAAATGTAGCGGAGCACGTTGAGGGGGGGGTGGAGGGGGGGGGGGGGGTCATCCTCCTTCCTGCTCTCCACCGCATAATGAAATAATTGGATAATTAGATGAGTGATTGCACTAATTCTTATTTCTCTTTCCTCCCGCTGTGACATCTGCTCGGCTCTGCCCTGGTGCATTGATGAACCTGAACATGAACCTATCAGCTTTTTTTTCCCACTTCCTCTCCATCCCGAAGCCCCGGCCGCGTTCAAACGTACAAAGTGTGGCTGACTCGACGCCATGGCAACGCAGCGCCGAGCGGCGTGCTGCTGTTTGATGTACGGCGCGACGCAGCGCGGCCTTTGGGTGTGTGTGTGTGTGTGTGTGTGTGTTACACAGAGAGAGAGAGAGCGCCTGTGGCCAATTGCGCATGTATTTGCTTTATTCCCCCCCCCCCCCCCCAGGACGCACACTCCCACACAGGAGGATTGTTTGCTTTTGTCTTATTGTCTTAAATTAAAACCCATTCCTGGTCGAGTTGGTGATCGTATTAAAAGTTAGAGGGAAGTTTACATCCTTCATGTGGCTGCAGCCAAAAATACACATAAAAGCGCATTTAAGTCCTCACGAGAGGATGAAAGGACGCAAAGCTCTCCTTCGCTTCCTGCAGCCCGGGAATCAGATCCCGGATCCGCAGTCGGGCGTCACGTGACCTCCTCGTGCCATATGTCACTGTGTCATGTGACCTCGTCGTGTCATGTGACGTCCACACACAAAGATGCTTCTCCTGGAGCTGCACGTGTGCGTTTAACCACCGGAGGCCGAGAACCATCGCTATCGTACGCGGCCGCAGTTTTCGTGCACTCTGACCCCTGACCTTTGTCACATGACAGGAAGTAGTGCGTTCCTCCCTCCCACTTCACATTTATTCACAGTTTAAATAACTGAAAAAAAACTGCTGACAAGGACTTTTTACTGACGAAATGAAGTGACAGATAATAATCCATTTAAGAGACCTGGGGAGCTGTTAGGGCCGTGGGGGGGGAGGGGGGGGGGGGTCTGGAGTGTCAATCACTGTAGCCGGTATTTTTCACCCTGAGTGGCAGCAGTTAAAAGCCTTCATAAAAAATAAAAAGCGAACTCTTTGCTTCACAGCCGCGACGGAGTAACCACGGGCCACTAATTTGACATCTCAAGCACTTTCTCACTTTCACTCTCACATCGGGTCGTGTGAGGGAAAAATAAAAGTGCATCCATGGTTGCTAAGCGACAGGAACACTACCGCGCGGCTCGGGGGGTTACGGGTGCAAAAGCACCTAAATAGAGCAGAGAGGAAGTGGACTCTCACCCCCCCCCGAAGCCCCGCGTCCACGGGCTCCTTCGTGGGAGACGGGGAAAAAAAGGCGGATGTTCTCTGCCTCGGTCGCCATGGTTACTGCCGTAGAACAGGGGTTACGTGAGGAGCTGTCATTTTCACGCCCGGGTCGTCTTTTTTCCAAACAACATCGGGGGAGGAGGAGGAGGTGAGAGATTTCTCACAGATGGTTGGGAGGGAGGGAGGGAGGGAGGGAGGGAAGGGGGGGGGGGCGGGGAGACGGCCCCCGGAATGTATTACCTCAATGTTAATTGAGTTTAACCCAAAAAGTGAGCAATCCTTATCCAAAGTGACTTGTTTTGTTGAAAATATTAAATTAGAGCAAAAAGTATTAATATCTCGACTTGTCATTTGTCTTCCGGTAGAAAAAAACAATCAAGTTTTTGTTCTTCCCAATTCTGTTGTGAGACAAGCGGAGGAGTTCAAGAGGACGATTTGATTGAGAGACGACAACAAAAAGACGTATCTGGGAACACGAGCGCAGTTCATTTACAAATTAGAGACGTTTCAAACGGTTCTGTTCCAGGAAACGTCTGCGTTCCCCGTCCGCTGCCACCGTGCACCATGTGTGTGAACCTGGTCTCCTGAACGGAGCCCCCCCCCGGGGGGGGCCTCCGTTCAGGAGACCAGGTTCACACACAGTGACACGCATATATATATATATATGTATATATACATATAAATAAATATATACACACACAGTACCAGTCAAATGTGTCCAAACGTTTGACTGGTACTGTATATGTACATGTGTGTATTTTGGCGTTACACACTGACAGTGTGTGTGTGTGTGTGTGTGTGTGTGTGTGTGTGTGTGTGTGTTGCCATGCCATGTGGACGCTTTGGGGCCCTGAGTGTGTCCACCCGGCTGACCTACATCAGTGTGTCTCGGGGAGACTTGTCCCATCGAGCCGATCACGTCGGCGCATACTTGATCCCATCCGTCCAATCCGCAGCCTCTGCCTGGGGGGGGGCTCGCGTGAAAGCACACTCCATCTCGTGGCCCCCCCGCGGCTATGTGACACAATGTCACCCCCCCCCCCCCCTCTGTTTGTGGGGGGAAAAGACGTGTCGTGGAAAAGCTTTCGGGGTTTTTTTTGTGATTTTTTTGCCACATGGGTTTTATATTCGCAGGTTTAAGGGAACTTAAATGAGGGGGGGGGGGGGGGGGGGTGGTGCACAAATTAAAGAAAGCGCAGAAGGGGGGGTCGGGGGGTGCTGGTTTGGATGATTTGTTGGCGAGATAGTTCAGCTTTAGGATGCATTTTAAAAGGTTTGTAGTTGTTAAAGTTTCCGCTAGCCAAAGTGTGTGTGTGTTTGTGTGTGTGTGTCATACTATCACCACATGACAGGTCTTAATGGATATTAGGGGATAACACAACTTCATTTGTTGCTGGCTGTGGGCCAACACAAACAAAGACTTAAGGACACACACACACACACTTATCGTCAATGTGACTTAACTCCATTTCTACTCGTGTCCAAGCCGCATCAGTAATGTGAATATTTTATAAGACTTTCAGACTGAAACTGAAACATTTTCTGTAACAACGGACATCCTGCTAAGCCCCGCCCCTGGAAGGCAGACTGGCCAATCAGAGTCGAGCCCGATGACTATCGGGCTCGACTACGCAGACGCTCGTTTTGATTCTGGACCGCAGACGAGTGTTCGTTTAAACGTCCCTCACGAGGGGCCCCAATGGTCCAAATGATGGTCACATGGGATGCTTTTGATTAGAAGAGTCGGTCACATGACCCTCAATCCGATCAGTGATTTGATGCTAAAGACCATCAAATGCAGTATTGGGTCTGCTACATGTGGAGGTCAAAGGTACGTAAGCAGCCAATCGAGCGGCTTCGTGTGCGGCCTGCAAGTGGCTACACTGGAACCATGTGTGTGTCTGCTCCGTGTTATAAAGACACACACGCGTTACACACACGTCACACACGTCACACACACACGGACGACTGTCTTTGTCTCCGTGTCTGCCTCCGTTTCTATTTAATTGAGGGGGGGTGGACGTGGGGGGTTGGGTGAGGTGGGAGGAAGGTCAGCTTGAAAATTGCAATATGTATGTATGTTTCTCTCTGTGCGGTTGCCAAGCAACAGCAGGACGAGGGTATTTACAGTTAATAGAAAAGTGAGTGACATTAGCTTGGTATCTTAAAGGTAAAACGCTAATTTTTCTTTGAAGCTTGAGAAGAAAGACGAGGCTGTGTGTGTGTGTGTGCGCATAGTCACTAATGACTGCTTCCACCCCCTGTCTGTATAGGCGCTCGTGTGTGTGTGTGTGTGGAACGCACTCACAAAGCCTTCTCCTCCTTATAGATGTTTAGTGTGTGTCTGTTTTTGAGTGCAGCAAAAAGCTTCTGCACAGCTTCGTTGTGTGTGCGTGTGTTTACATGATGATGCTCTTAACATCATTGTCTTCATTCTGTCTTTGTCGTACTTTATTGGTATTATTGTGAGTTTCCAATACAAAAAAGGTTTATATTTATTGACGGGGGGGTGGAGGGAGTCGGGGGAAGGGGGGGGGGGGTGCTGTGAGGTCTGTGCACCAGCAAATTAAACCCTGCGGGAAACGCAATTTGTCATCAATGTTCCTCAGCCTTCAAAAGATGAAGTAATGCCTCCAGAATCCTTCAATATTTCAGTTTGAGGGTTGGTTCTGGTACTGAAGTGTTGCTCTGATGGTAAACACGTCGGCCGCCATTAACGTCTCGTCTCGTCTCTTCTCTCTCCGCAGGCTTTGAAAGCATCTTGGAAGGCTTGTTTGGGCCGGGACTAGTCAACGACTTCACTCTTTTCCAAGGTAAACACTCTCAAACAAACAAACAAGTGTACGCAAATAGCAAATGCTTCCTCAGAATAATTGAAAACAACAAATTTATATCAAAAAGATGGATTTATCTTTAGTTACCCAAACATAATCCTCAGTGATGTACAGTCAATGAGAGCTCAAACAAACAGTCATTATTCAGTCAATTATTTATTTTAAAACAAAAATAGTATTGTTTATTCTGCGTCTGTCCAGAAGTCCTAAATTAGTCAATTCTAGAAAACAATATTTGTTATATGGAGAAAAAGATAATAAGAAAACGCCAAACGTCGCAACGCCTCAATTTCGCCGATTTTGGAGTCGCTGTCTTAGTTTACCCTCGTGGTCCAGTTGTTTTTTTGCATTCAGATAAGCGCACGTTACTATTCTTGGAATGCGGATGAGTGACTGATAGAGACCTGTCAATCAACGTGAGGCCCCGCCCTAAAGCGCCCCCTGCTTTACGGTCGATCATAATTCACTAAATGAACATCAGGATGTATTGAAGAAGGCTTGAAACTGGAGATTCACTTGTCTCAGCCCAACAGGAAGTCAGCTCTAGGTTAAATAAAAGCTAAATTTCACTGTTCTTCCCAGAATGGGAGACCATAAAGTGTGTTTAGGCTCTGTTTTTTGGTACAAATGTCCACTCGGACTCAGGGATGAAACCACTAGATTTCACTGGTTTAAAGTCACTGTAGCTTTACAGAACACATTCTTCATTGTGTAGTCGTGATTGGACTTGTTGTACAAGGTTCTTCTCTACTGTCAACATATTACTCAGTAGATGACAGAAGAAGCTTTTCATTGCACACAGACCCTTTCCGATGGGGAACTGAAGCGGGAAGAAAAAGTCTGAGTCTCGGCTTTGTTCAAAGCTTCAAGACTCAAGAAAAAACCTTTAGGTTTAACCTTTAGTTCAGCTCCCCACCGAAAGATATTCCAAATATAACTGGTATTGATTCTATAAGGTGTCTAAAAAACGTCCACAGCAGAACATTGCTTTGCTCTATGGAGAAGAACCACATACAGCAACACTTATAATCCCTGTAAATTTAGAGTGTGTTATTTTACCGGTTTACACAGTAAATAAAAACCCAGCGTACCATATTTCACAGTATTTAATTAGCTGTGTGTGTGTGTGTGTACTATATAGGCAGATTGGAGCACATTCTACAATGTACGCTCAGTAAAACTAAGGGAGGACTTCTTGCTCCAGGCGACACATTAAATACAAATGGGTTGAGAATAAAGACTAAGCTTACATCTTACCTCGCTCGCTCTCTCTCTCTCTCGTCGTCCTCCCACGGAGAAAGGAGGTCAACATGGTGTCCTGCAGTCATGTGACCCCTCCCCCACCAACTTAAGGCATTTTTAGAATATTTCTGGCTGGTCTACGTCATTTTTCACTCATGCATTTGACTTCCACATACAATGGACACACACACTTAGCCTGCCCTTGCTGTTTTACAGCTTACACAAACGCTAAATTTCATTCAGTTAAATAGAATCTAAGAATTAAAATGCTATTGTCCCTCAGAGAGCTGTTAAAATCTTGTACATTAGTGCTTAGAGTTCCCTGTGGTTCCCTCCGTTTGAACATTTCTGCTCCAGTCAGTTCTCATCAAGCATGTAAATTGTCATGTGACCATGTTTTCTTCAGGTTTTACCCGTGTCAGTTGTCCAGTATTCGTTGGACCTTTGTGATTCACTTTGCCTTTGAGGAGGTCTTGTTTAATAATTTTTATTAATATGGTCCACAGTTGTGTATCGCTCTCGTATTCAGAGATTTATGATTACTGCTTAAAGTGTTTCAGCAATGTAAAGACGGCTTTACGATGATTTTGTGGAAAACTGTTTCATCATCAACTCCCTGTTGAGCGAGTGACGCTAAATACTTAAAGGTTAAATGTATGTATATGTTGTTTTGCTGTGACTTAGTACACAGTAAGTGTTTGGTTGTTCCTCCTCTCACACTGAGGACATATGCAGAAACATTTACAGTATATTCCTCAAACACCTGCTATTGTATTCGCTGACAAAGACTGGATCCCTTAAAAGTGTTGTATTAAACCATTTGCACACACACAGTGTGATGAGGCGCTTTTTAATGGATCTGAGGAGAGCTAGCTAACGTTAGCTAAATAGTTATCGTTAGCAGGTAAACAACAGAGCTAATGTCAACGCAGGTGGCGCTGAGCTGCAATAACGTTAGCTAATTAGTTATCGTTAGCAGGTAAACAACAGAGCTAACGTCAACGCAGGTGGCGCTGAGCTGCGTTCATCTCTATTCAATCCTTCTTCAGTCTTTTCAGTGTTTTCACAGTTTTTTCCCATATTCACACCAACATGAAGTTGAAGAAGGAATCACTAACTTTTTTTTCTTCTCAACATCGCTCCTCTGTGTCGCGCCAGTTCAGGTTTGATAATTGGCATCCAGAAGGAAAAGATATGTCTGGAAATTCCGTTGGCTGTTGAGCAGGAGCTCCAAAGATGAATGTTAAACGGTGTCACGCGGACGCAGCTCACCTGAGCAAAGGGACTCAAGCTAATTGTCCCTTTTCCCATGGACGGCCACGGGGTTCAAGCACCGCTCACCCCGGCTTTTTCTTCCATTACAGCCGTGGAGGGAGCAATAAACTGTCCCTTGTCATGCGCGGCACACACCTCGGAGGAATGAGAGGGCGAGTGGACCGCGATTGGAGAACAGCGAGGTGCGACCTGCTGTCCTGTGAGCAACACGGAGGTGTCATGTTCTCAACGTCTTCGCTGTGTTCAGTGAATGCAAAGCAGCCGTCGGTGTCCATCTCTCTGTGGACACCAGTCTTCATTTCCAGGGGGCACTTATTATCGTTACCGTAATACGTTTTTGCATTGCTAATCGTAGCTCAGCATCAAACAGCTATGAGGAGATCCAACAAATGTCTCAAAACCGTTCCAGATGTTCTTGGTGTTTCAATATTGTTTTTGGGGTTTGGAGGTTAAATATAAATAAATATTTCGTAACACTCCTTAGTTGGAGAAGTCAAGAATGAGACAGACGTTAATAAAATGTTATATTTCCACCTGAAGTCCTGCGGTGCTAACATTAGCAGAACACTTTATCTCATTATTAGCCAGCGTTAGCACTTCTGTGTGACGCTAGCTCTTGGAGGTCTTCTGTAATGTAAATAGATTTTTATTGATTGTGCCAGTGAATAAAGTGGAGCTTTTGGGCTCTTCATTAGCATTTGAGGCAGTGGCAGAAGGCGGGGCTTAGCCAAGGGTCAGACTAGCTGCTCAGCTTAGAAAATCGAGCAATATTTACATTTGGCATTCAGCATCATGCACATTATTGTATTTTTGGTCATAGAATGCTTGATTTCTTTCCCTCCATTCTTTACACCTTTTGGTCTCAGTCATGTCTCTTCGGAAGATGTTAATGATGTCCTTGTTGTTCCGTTCTCGTTAAAACAACCACCTAGACGCTCAAAATTATATTCTAACATCGAAAGCCAGCCAAAGGATTACGAGACGAGTCCACAGGGACACAGAGACAAAAGTCTCCCAGCTGAGCTTCAAAGAGGTTCTGATCGGTCTCAGGATATTGTGACCGTATTGATTTTGTTCTCGTGTTTATCTCTCTCTCTCTCTGGGCCTGAGCCTTCCTTTTCCTCCAAGCGTCGGTACTGCAACACACTCCCTTTCCTTCCTCTGTCTCACGGCTCGTCTCTCCTGTCTCTGTCTCTCTGGCTTTAGACTGAGCCGGGGACATTATGAAGGAAGCGTAGCGCCATGGCAACAGATCAGCTGTAACCGAGTCGCTGTCTGCTGGTGAAACGCTTCGGTTTGGTTTGAAGGGTGCAGATGAAACCCGACACCTCGTCGAACCCGGACCGACGGTCGGCATCGTCTGAGTCAGCCATTAGCTGTGTTGATCGGAATGATATTGATAAGAGGAACGGCCGATGAGTCTCGATTAAACGTAGGGCTGTGATTTGGGGTTATCGTCAATTAAATATTTGATCCGTGAAATGGAGGAAAATGTCCGTCAAGTTTTCAGAGTTCACGTTGATGGAATGTGTTTTTTTGTTGGGTTAGAGATTAAAAGCTTCTTGAGATTGACTCAAAACCATGAATAAATAATTAAAACACAAGCTGGTTGATGTCCTCCTAATTGATCTGTTGCTGCTCCTTGACAAATAATTCATCACTTAAACTTTAATTGCGTTCATTAAGGCCTGAAATATTTTCTTTGCACAGCAGGACAGTCGTTTGTAGTCAGAAGGTTTCCAACACGTTTATGTGGTTTGTTTCAACCTTTTGTTTTTTTTCTGTCTCTGGTCCAGACTGCGAGCCCGAGGAAGTGTCCGACTGGTCCTTCGATGACAACTGCCTCTTCTGCTGCTTGAGACGTGAGAAAGTCAAGGTAGGATTACATTTAGATCCGTTATCTAGAAACAAGCTGCAAAAATAAATTAGTTTTCTCCCCTTCCACACACGTTGACTCTTTCTGGAAATTCCATAATATGACAAAATAATTACACCTACTATACTAGGATTTTTTACAATTTTCTATGTGACTTTAAAGCATGAATTACAGTGATTCTCTTTCGACATGCTGTACTAGGACTTCTTTTATTGCATTTGTCTCGGAATACTAGACGTTTTTTACATTCAACTATCAGTGTGTCCATGTGACCGGTTAATTAAATCTCTGGTGGTTTAACAGGAGTCTGATGACAAATAGTGGAAATCTTGAAAACCTTTTTATGGAATAAATTACCTGTTTTTTAAAAGTTTCAGTTTTGAACCTTCTCGTTTTTATTTCATAATCTTAAAAAATAGTAATTATTTTACATTCAATATATTATTGATATTTTAATGTTTTTTTAAAATATACTATTTATGATGTTTTTATGGATTTTCTGTCAGCATTTCTTTACAGACTAAAATATTTATTTTGAGGTTGATGTTTTCTGCCTTACCTCAATCATTCATATGCTAATATTGCCAAAAACCAAATAAATACCTAATAGGGTGAAACGATAAGGCGATGGTAATTAATTCATTCTAGAGCAGCGAAGCGGTTTCTCTCTGCATCAACTTTTTATGCTAAGCTATTTGACTCCCATCAGCAAGAAAGCTAATAAGCATATTTCAAACCACTCCTTTAAAGAAAAAGTAAGTTTTACAGAAGCTAACCAACGGATGTTTTTCATGATTATTAATCATTGGTTCAAAATATGACCCGTGCAGCACATTCATCCAAGGCTTAAAATGAATTAATAATCAGTATCTATGAGAAATTATGGAGACTTTGAATAAAATATAAAGAGGAGATGTGCAAAATATAATAAAGCAAAAAAGAAATCAGCACTTTCACTAGCATCAGATATGTGTGAGCGATTAACAGGGTGAGGGGGACGGAGATGGATTCTGCTTCCTGCCTCATGTGGTGAGGAGGCGGTTCTCTGGGAAGGACGTTCGGTCCTTTGTCCACATTTTGGGTGTTTTGGTTTGCACCCCCTTTCCCAAGCTTTGTGTTGGAAGCCCCTTCACCTCCTCTTCCACCTCCTCCTGCTGCTGCTTACTTCTTCTTTGCGTTGTTCCACCATCATGGTCTTGACCCCAATTTAGCTGATGAAAGGAGAGAGTCAGAGTGATCGGGGGAGGGTGTGGAAGGAGGAGGAGGAGGACATGGCTGTAAATTAGTGAGACCCCCACAGCGTAGAATATAATAATATATGAAATAGGTATGTTGGACTGACTAATGCACAGCGACAGAGCGGTACCTCCTGTTGAAGACAAAGCGCCGCTCCGCCCACGAGGACCAAGCGGAGGGGGGCGGCGTGGCGTCCTCACGGCTCCATGGTGGGAGTTCTACGCCCCACAGTGTGGATGAACGAATAAAACAGATTTTTATCTTCATAATGCTGTTGGAACAAATGAAAAGTAGTCAATGAAAGTAAGGATTTGTTTCAATTTTGCTTAAAACTTGCAACAGATAAATGCCACTTTTCATGTGGTGGATTCCTTCACAAAGGTGAACAAAACCAACCCACCTCCCTTGTTTCTGGAGCTTTTGATCTAATCACACAGGGGGAGTTTGTTCGGTTACAATAGAAGACTCATTTTTTGGGACGTGGCTGAACAAGCGAGCGAGGGAGGGGAAGGAAGTTGTGTGTGTCGGGGGGGCGTCCTTCCCTCAGCGGTTGCTTGTTTTTCAACTTGACCCCGGTCCGACCTCAGAGGTCGGCCATCTGTCGTCCCTAAAAACATCCTCGTCAACCCCCCGTTTGTCCCAGAGTCCCCCTTCCTGTCACCCCCCCACCCTCCTCGCTGCTCACGCTAATAAAGACGACCCCCCCCACTCGCCCACATCTGACTGGACAATAACCACGTTATCACCATCAGGCCGAATCACAAGGACAGAGATGTGCAGCAGTCTTAATTGTGTTTCCCTCACTCGATATAATCTTTTATTCATCTATGAGGGCTTGAAGGCCCCCCCTCCCCCCCTCTCCCCCCCCACTTGCCGGTTATTACCCTCTGCTTGTCTGTGAAATGCCAGCGGAGCTTCGGTGGGCAGGACTCATTGATTCATTGATCTGAAGCCACGCAGCAGACAGCGAGCTACGGGGGTTTGAAATGGAGAGAAGGTGGAGCGCTGGAAGCCTCCACAAGCTGCTCCTTCTCACTTCCACGCTTCTGTCTCTTTTTTTGCATCTGCGAGGCGTAAACACACACACACACACACTCACTCACACACACACCGGGGGTGTTGATGCTCACCAGTTCGTCTCCGGTGGGTTTTTTGTCTCTGCAGGAGCGCGGCGCGGAGAAGGGTGGAGGCAGCCAGGTGCTGACGGAGCGGTCTCGGATCAGCCGGCTGGAGAGACAGGCCCAAGACTTCCTCAATGCTGTGTTCCACAAGAAAGGTACAGCACACGCACGCACACGCACACACACACACACACACAGACACACACACCTCATCAGTCCTCTCATTACTCCCTTCCCTCTGGTCATTAATATCTGGAACATTTTAGAATTTCCAGAGGTGTGTTTGAAGTCACGTCAGGCAATTTGGTTAAAACTCGGGGGAAATCAGTGCGTATGAGGGAATTTCACAAAAATCTGAGATTCCCTATGAAGGGAATATAAAACCAGAGCATCGTATATATTTAAGACGTTTTTTGCATTTCATTATTTTTGTGAAGTGAGGTTTTTTAAGAACACGTTCGGCCCCTGAAGGCAATGGAAGATAATGGAGAAATTATGGAATGATGGGACTGACCACGGCCCAATCGGACCGGATCCCGAGGGACACCACGCGGAAGTTCTTCAAAGTTTTGTTACAACTGGAACAAAGGCGTCTCTGCCCTCCAGGTACACCCGAAAAACAGGAAGATCTGGGCCAGGGAGGCCGACCCACTTCTCCATCCCCGCTCCAACGGGCGAGTTGAAGTCCCTTTTATTTTACCCCACCTCCACCCTCCCAAAGTCCGTCCTAGTTCCCGTGACGATGTAAAATAACCTTCCGCTCTCCGCTCGTTGGAGCTTTGCTTGAATAATAAAACACGATCTCTGGGGCGATGTATGCAGATATAACTTTATGTGCCCACTCTACCAACTCGATTGAGAATGGGGACAAAAGAAGACACACACAAAGACAACAACAAAGTGCATGAAGGTATACAGCTCAGGTCCTCTTTGTCGTCCTAGTAATCAAAGGAAATGTTTCTTGAAAACAATTCAGCGACCTTGTTCCGTCGTGGCCTCTTCTGTCCTTTTGCACAAACCCGCTACAAAAGGGACGCACACACACACACACACACACACACACACACACACACACACATTCTCTGCATGAAAGCCACGGCTCCGGTTCCTCATCACCTGAGGCCCGTCGGGTCTGTGACAAATGGGCTCCAACTTAACGGAATGAACACAACAGAGAGGTCAAGGTTTTTTTTCACCTTTCCACACGCAGGGATTATTCAGGTGGAGCCCAGAAATATATATATATAAATATACATATAACAACGTCAATTTTTGTTATCGCGAGATTAACATTTTCTTTAACAAATTCTTTTTTGGGGGGTGGATGACTGTTGTGTGAAAATGTCAACAGGTTTGTCTGTTTTTTAGTAGCTGCTGAAAGCAAAGAAGTAGTAGACTCACCTTTTGTTGGTAACCTGTTACGGTTCATTGTTTCTGAAATAAGGCCTGACTGCTTTCATTATTAAGCCCTGGTTTAACTGCACTACAGAGTCCTTGTTTACCTCAAATGTGCACTTTAGAATTTTATTTTGTACCGCACTATTGTTTTTCAGTAAAATAAAACATTTTCATAAAGCAAGCCAAACCACTTTCCATGTTGATAAGGGCATTAAAATGAATTAAAAAATATGGAAAAAGAAGAATAGATCTATTTTAGAATCTATTTTAGAATAGATACAAATTTGCAATTAATTGTGTTTAATTTTGAGTTAACTATGACATAAATTAAATATTTTAATCGCTTGACAGCACTAATTATATATATATAAACTGTGGAATTTCTGGGATTATTTTGGGGGGGGGGGGTGGTATTTCAGCATAGCTTTCCCGATTAGATATTTGGGCTAATGTATTGTTTGGAGGGTTTAGGGTTCGACCTGCAGCGCATGAACGTATCTAAATAGTATATCTGCTGGTTGTGAGGAGATAAGTGCAGACAACGTTTCCCACAAATGGAAAAAGGACAAACACTCCGAATAAAAATATATCCGTGAGAGGTGCACTACTGTAGGACAAGATCACGATTTCCTTCATCAGCTATTCACCTTTCAATTATAATTTCAATCTTTATAAATTTCAGGTAATTAAGATCCCCACTGAAACCTCCCAGGGCCATGTCTTCAAATGACTCATTTTGCACGAACACAAAGAGACTTAATGCTCGTGGTGTGTGGAGATGAGGAGCCAACCGTAAAATGTGAACAGCTAGAAACACTCATCAATAACTACTGGATTTATGAAGGAGGTTGGTAATTCATGTTGTGAACACTGTGTATATTCCAATGAACACGGGGGTTCAAGAAAAAGTCATCGACAGCCATTTTGTAGACGTCAGTGGTCAAAGCGAGGGTGGAAACAGCCGAGCATGCTGGGAGTCTTCAGGGTGATGGTGAGGGTTTTGGGGGTAATCTGCTGTGGATGCAGATATCACGGCAATTAAGTCCTGCTTCTGAGTGATTCTAGGATTATTTCAGGGCGTTATCGGGATTACATTTTCACGATGACCGAAGGGATTCTCGGAGTACGGGTCAGCTGACGCCTTTGACCCTCTGTTTCTCCCCCCCCCCCCCCCCTCATCTCCTCCCCTCCCAGACCTCCCAAGTTTCTCAGAACCTCACATTCCTCTAGTGGCTCGTGAGATCATGCAGCGAATGATCCGCCAGTTCGCTGCAGAATATACCTCAAAAACTACTCAGGACGCCTCGCCCGCGCCCAACGGCGCCATGAAGGACCAAAGCCTGCCGAGAGCGGCGTCTCTGGCCGCGCCCCCGTGCTCCCCTCCAGGCCCCACACCAAGCTCCCCCAGATCGTCGGCCTCCTCCTCCTCCTCCTCCTCCTCCTCCTCGTCCCCCCCCCTGTCCCCCATCACAGGGCCCAGCCTAAGCCCCGCCTCCGCCATCAAGAGCATCAGCGGCGTGAGAGCCAGTAACGGTGAAAGAGGAGGGGGGGGCACGGCCGCCGCTTCTGCACAGAACCCCGTCCTCAGCAAGCTCCTCATGAACGACCAGGACGGCCCGCTGGACCTCTCGCTGAAAAAGAGCGAGATGGACGCGGACCCCAGTCAGCAGGGTAAGAGAAACCACACACACACACACACACACACACACACACACACGCCTTCAGGTTTGTGTCGCTCAGGAGAAAATCCTGATGACTTCCATTCATTTGTTGGAGTCAAACCCAAAGAAAATTAACCCAACAAGACAAGTGTAAGCCAACACCTCAGCTTCTAAACGTGACCCCACAAAATGTTCAGTCCCCACATTGTCATTAAGACAAACACGCACACACACAAGGAGGCATTTCAACAGCATTTTGTATCTGGGTATTTTGCTGAATCTTTTTTTCACGTTGTTTCATGTTTTTTGTCCATTTGTAAATTCCAGAAGTACATATTTACACACATTGGTAGTTGGCTTATCAGCAGATCACTGAAAAGCAGGGATCTTTTTGGGGATTGAGCCTTTGACCTCTGTCATGTAGCTCTGGGCTCAATCTCTGTTTAATCAAACTGACCCAGCGGGGGGGTGGGGGGGGGTCGCTCCTCTCCTCCACTGAACACGCCTTCCTAATGCCAGCTTTTTGGAATCTGCTTACTGTAAGCCTCCTGGATTTTGACATCACACAAAAAAAGCCATGAATGCGTGATCGTGTTGTATGTTGGGATCATCTGAGCTCCGTCACACATACATGTGTCCACAATCGGCTCATCCGAGCCGATTGTGGACAACAATCGGCTCATCCGAGCTCGCAGTCCTGCATGGACGTGGGAGGAGGAATTGTTGTGTTCACAGCCGGTAGTTTGGTCGCTGGTTGTAAGCGTAGTTTCATGTGCGCGTGAATCCATGTTCATACGTGCTCCCATTAACTCACTCACTGTATATATACAGTATCTATATGCACACATACATATATAGGGTTGAGTGGGTTGGAGGGGTCAGAAGGTCATCCTCACTTTAGTTAAATAACACCAGGAAAACACACACACAGATGGGTTTGTGCGTGTGTGTGTGTGTGTGTTGTGTTGTTTTTCTCTTTTTTTGTGTCAGGCATTCAGAGAAGTGAAAAGTTTGCGCTTTGTTTGCGGTTTCACATTAATATTTCATGATGTTATGATGATGTCACGATGACACGTCTCTCCTCTGCGTGGCGAACCCGCTTCCCACGACAAACACAAATAAACTGGGATTTCACACACATTGCCCAGACGTCCTGGCCGAGGTGCCAGAGACGGCCCGACAGAACACACACGTTAAATCAGTAACTCACATAAACTCATGCTTATTCTCAACCTCTAATTAATGCCGTGTTAAAATGAATGTTTCTGATCGTATTGATTGATGCTGTTTAATCAGTTTTGTCCCCTCTGTCGTGGATATATGGAATTAATTTCCAATGTTGACTTTCTAGAGGAAGACGGAAAGAATGGAGTTCATGTGGGAACCATTTAGTTCCCACATGATACTGCTCCTTTAACACAATGCAGTCAAGTTTCCATCACAAATGTAAAGACAATTTTCCAGAAAAATTGCTATCATTTTTGCTGTTTGCAATTTGTCAAACATCTACGTGAAAAATTAAAATGTGCATGAAAAACTGCTGGATAGAAAGTTGAGTGTTTAGAGTCAGAGATACAGATACAGTTTTCGTCTCAAATCCCCCAAAAGATGCAAATCATCCTTTAAGATAAAGGCGCCTCCTCTGGAAAGTCTGTGTCTCCGTTGGCTCCTCCCACCAGGCCTCTGACGTCTGTGTCCTGCTCCTCAGACGGCGTCCTGGACCTCTCCACCAAGAAGAACAGCAGCAGCGCAGCCAAGCCCAAAACCTCCTCCGCCGAGCCGGGGGCCAAAAGGTAAGCGAGATGATCTGGTTGCACCTGGTTCTGATCCGGGTCGGTTTCGAGGTCCACAGTCTTCAACCCCCCCCCATAGCTTCCCGGTTTCACACTGCATCCTCAGACCCCCCCTCACCTCCTTACCCACCCAACGCGTCCACTCCGAAGCCTCTCGCTAACCCGGCGTGGTCCTCAGCGAGCCGGAGGACCCCCCCCCCCCCCCCCCCCCAACCCCACCCCCGCTGTGATAATCGGTCCTGGAGCCCCCGCCGAGGACCCCCCACGCCGCCCAGACAGCCGGCAGGCGGGGGTCTCCGGCGGCGTGGCGCAGCGTCTCCCCCAAGTTTCTCCTCCCCGCTGCCATTCCCCGGCGTCACGGGCCTACGGGAGAACTGTTGTTTTTAAAGAGCCGTCCCTCTGTTGCCATGGTTACTGAGCAGCGGGGGAAAATTGGTTGCCGTTGGAGGCACTTTGCTCGCAGGCGGATGTTTTTTCCAGCGGAAGCGATTCTCTGAAAGGCTGTGAATGTGAGAGCTCAGAGGGTTGTTCACAATGAACTTCTAAATGTAGATACCCCTCGAGTGGAGGCGCTTGTTACCAAAGTTTTAGTGTGTTCCACTGTGACGTCGTCTTTAAGGGGTTATTTTATCTTTAGGTGGTCAGAGTGGTAAGTACACTTTTGTGTAATAAAGGTTATTTGAATGTGTTTTTAGGTCATCAAGGTAAAAGACTGCAAGCGAAGCTCAGCTGTAACAAAACCTGCAAAACTAAAATCTAAATAGTTTTAAATCAGTGAGGAATTATTCTGAAATACAATAAAAGTGAGAATTTAAAAGACCCCTAAATCGTCCTCCCTTCCTTTTTCCGTTCAGACATTCTATCAAAGTGGAAGACACCCCTCCCGAGGAGGACGAAGGCGTCCTGCTGCAGAGAAGCCCTCGGGATAGACTGCGGGAGACCTACGTCAACTCCACCTCCTACAAGCCGCCGATGGCCCGCTCGCTGCGCATCAAGGAGGAGCTCCTCAGCCAGAAGCAGCGCCTCCTGAGCCAGCCCACCGCGCTCTCATTGGCCAACCTGGAGTCAGCCGGCCTGCTCAGCCACGTGCAGTCCTTCGCCTCGCTCGGCCAGAAGGGCTCGTCCTCCTTCTGGGGAAGCAAGGCCCACCTGGAGAGCCTGGTGAAGCTGAAGCAGGCCAGCGGCGCGCTGAGCGGCGCCCTCAGTGACCTCAAAGACCTGCCGGCGTTCCTGGAGAATCACCACAACCACCACGGAGCCTTTTCCTTCAAAAGTTCTGTCCACCATCACCACAACAATCAGGCCTCCAAGGCCCAACACCACCACGGCGACGGCAAGCGGGACCAGGGTCACTCCCCTCCGGTGGACCTGAAGATCCCCCAGGTGCGGGGCATGGATCTGTCCTGGGACTCCCACGGCGCCGAGCTGTACGGCTACGGCGCGGCGGGGGTCGGAGGCGGCGTCCACGGGGAGAACATCCTAAGCCGGAAGCTGAGGGCCATCCTGCCCAAGCAGAACCGCCGCGGGGGAAGCCTGGGAAGCCTGCTGGACGGTGCGGCCGACTACTGGAGCTCCGACCTGGACCACGGCGGCTCCGGCCCGGCGTACTCCACCTCCGACGCCGAGGGCGACCCGAACTCCAAGCAGCCGAGGAAGAAGAGGGGCCGCTACCGGCAGTACAACACCGACATCCTGGAGGAGGCCATCACGGTGGTGATGAGCGGCAAGATGAGCGTGTCCAAGGCCCAGAACATGTACGGGATCCCGCACAGCACCCTGGAGTACAAGGTCAAGGAGCGCCTGGGAACCCTGAAGAACCCCCCGAAGAAGAAGCTCAAGCTGATGATGAAGACGGAGGCGGGGGGCTCGGATTTTGCCCTCGCGGAATCAGAGAGCGCGGCCGGCGCCACGCCGCGGGACGCCGCCCCGCCGGCGGCCGGCGCCGAGCGGGGCGGCGTGAAGGAGGAGGTCGACGACCATTTCAAACCCATCGACTAAACCGCGCGCACATGTGGACCTCAGTCATGTGACTTAAGTCAAAACCGGACGGGGCTTTATTTGTCTGGGCGAGCACAAACGCAGGGGGCGACGTGAGGAGGCGTCTCGCACGCTTTCACATCCTTAACAGACGCAGCTACAGACATCCGTTAAATGACCATTCATGACATTTCCCATAAGCATGCTGATAATCCCGAGCCCCCAAAAAGCCCAATACACCCCCCCCCCTTTCTTAACTTGATAAGCTGATGCTGATGAATGCAGTTTGGACCACTCCAATTTGGGGAGACGAACGAGGGGAAGATGAAAACTAATCAATCCTTTAACTGCTCCCCCACCATTGGTACCCCCCCCCCAACCCCCCCCTGAATCAAAAGCCACTCTCTTATTGCCAGGTAGCCGTGACGCTTTAACCACAAACCTTTTCCTCTCCTCAAGACGCTGTGTTGTCCCCTGTCCCCAGTGGACAAAGGACCGAGGAGAGACACACGAGTCATTCAGGGATGCATGTCATGTTTCGTGGACACTACTGAGTTCCATCGTTTTATCTCTTTACCTTTTTATCACTTGGTTTGCTTTCTTTTGCACTACACTTCGGTTCTGGCGCCTGCAGACCAGGTTACCTCGGCATCGTTGCCCTCGCATCATGCACTTATTATGGTCTGTCTCGGCCGCGACGGGTCAGAGGTGCAAGTCGCCTGCGTGCGCTGATCCACGATCAGAGAACTCTAAAACCCTCCTTTTCTTTTTTTTGGGGTTTTTTTTTTTCGTTTTGCCAAGAGAGAGCCGGATCAACGTGATCGTGGATCAGCTGCTGCGTCGGCGCCTCCCTGCTGATCCTGGAGCGCCTTCGCTCAAAGCGAGCTCACCCCCCCCCCCCCCCCTGGACGGAGGCCTTTCAGGGTCAGAATGTGAAGCTCTGCTGAGATCCACTCTGTTACCAAGCTCCGGTTCGAGGCTCCAGCTTCAGCCTTTTGCTTTCAACGCGTTGCTCGTGTTCCTTTAGTTTTGTTTTTCTGACGAACCTGAAAGCAACGATTCGCCCTCAAACCTCAAAGACAGTTTTAATGGCCGTTAATTACAGCGATGTGCATTTACAGAGGGGGGTCCGTTCTGGGGATGGTGGGAGGGGCATATGCAGTGGGGCGGGGTAGTTAATAGAAGCGAGGGAAAAGTAGATTTAATATATTATAAATTATTATGAAGGTTGATTTCAAAGCCAATCCGTGATTCGGGACGATTTTCTTTCCTCCTCATCTTTAACTCAGGGTCACTGAGGCGGACGATTTCAAATGTGGTCGTTTCCTGTTGGACCTATAAGCAGACAGGCAGGAGGACGAGACACGCCTCTCACTCTCCTGGTAGGCGGGGCCACGCGGGTCAACATGAGACACCTGCCCACCAATCAGGACGAAAAGGACAGAACCTTCGACTCGGTCGAACTTCTACAAACGGCACTTTTCAAAAGTAAGCAAAAACCCGAGAGAGGAAGAGATCCGACGGACAGTTATGCACGTAGTGTAGCTCTTTGCTGGGGGGGGGGGGGGGCGGGGGGGTGGAGGAAGAAATAAAGCTTTAGTGTGAAGGCTGCAGCTCGGACCCAAACCAGTCGATTACCTCCAAGACAACAAACAAACAAACAAACAAACAAACAAAACTCAGAAAGAGGAGAGAAGAAACGCTCGTTCTGTGTAGTGTACAAGTCTCGGTGTTTTAACCCCCCCCTGACCGACCCCCCCTCACCCCTCCCCACGACGCACCCGGGACGGATAAGCCATGGTCCCATTGGGGGGGGGGGGGGGGGCGTTAAACCCTCCCAGGACCCCGGTGGAAAGAAAAAAAGAAAAAGATGGAAGGAGAAGTGAAATCTTTTTGGTTGTTTTTTTTGTGCGTTGTGCTCATTGTTGTTAAAGCGCCTGCTGCCCCCCCCCCCCAGCCTGAGAGAACTGTACCTCTGACACGGCCACAACGACCACGACGACCATGATGACGATGATGATGATGATGATACTTTTCTAGATGTATTGTACATTCTTATTTATTTGATTTTTCACTTTTTTTTTTCTTAAATCATTCTCTTTAAAAAAAAAATGACATGCACCACTTCCTGGGCTGATCTTGGGCTCTGGTCATTTGAATATTATCAATTAAACGATTTGAACACAATCACATTCTAAATTATGACCTAATTAGAATTAGAATAATTGACTCCCTGTTGCATACAATCTTAATTTCCCCTTCCTGTGGTGATTGGTTATCCACGCTAAGCTCAGCAGCGCCCTCGGCTTGATTGGCGGGTGTGCAGAAGACTCCACCCACCCCCCAACTACATGTCCCGGGGAGACGGGGTGGGGGGGGGTTCATCACGCATTAAATGCGTCCAACACTTTGACAATGCCGAGCATTTGAAGTGTCTAAAAGGTGGCGGTGACGTGAGCACTTAAAGGCACAGTAGCTGCTAACGTGCCACAAAAACCACGTGGGCTCGTGTGTGTGTGTGTGTGTGTGTGTGTGTGTGTGTGTGTGTGTGTGTGTGATTGGCACTTAATGCACAGGTTTGCATGGATGAACTCTAACAGCACTTAAGACAGAACCCCCCCTGAGAGGGGGGATTCCTGCAGGGCCAAACGCCCCATCGTCAGCCCGCTCCTACCTGCTGAGGTGCATGTCATTTAAAGGTGTATTTATTTCATTTTGTATTGTTTATGGTCATGTGGTTAACGGCTCCCCCTGTCCGAGAAAGTCCTCCTTCTTGCAACTGATTCTCCAAAAAAAACCTCACAAAACACGATAGACTCAAGAAAAGCGTATAAATATCTATTTATATACAGATATATTACAAATACTCACATATTGAATGTACTGAAATGAAACGAGGATCAGCTGTCGGCTCATTTTCAACAGACTCTTTTTAGTTTCTTTTTTTTTCTCACTTTTTTCTTTTTAGTTTCACTTTTAAGTTGGACTTTTCGACGCTGCTTGCATTGAAAATGCGTGCGACAGTAGCCTTCAGTACTGTAAATGTCTCAGGATCGAGCCGAAGGGGTGGGGGGGGGGGGGGGTCAGTCGGAGAGATGGCGCAGACTCAACTACCTTTTTGCTGGATGTGATCAGTGAGCCGAGTGCTTTACCTCAGCCTCAGACCCAGGACTCCTCTCTGTGCCTCGTACCCGTACGTACACCTTACCTGGGAGCCTGGGGCGCTACTCTGGGACACCTGGTATCCGCCGCTCGGTCTCTTATTCGTCGTGCACTTCTTTCTTTTTTCTCTGTTTTTTGCCCCCCCCCCTCGCCCCCTCCGTCGTGTCTGACTGACCAATATTTGCCCCCCTGCCTCCTTTCAGGTCATTTAAACCCTGACAGAAACGTGTCTGAAGAGCAACTGATGATGATGATGATGAGAGAGAGGGGGGGGGGGGGGGCGCTACGTCAGGTCAGCTCCACCCTGGTCTGAGAAAAACACCTTTTTTTTGTCTTTCCGTTTGTTTTATGTTTGTTTTTTTAGGTGTAATTTTAGTGTTTTATTTCCCACACTCGGATGAATCAGAGACCTGGAGGGAGGTTGATGGACAGGTGGACAAGTTAACTTTCCTTTATATGCTTTCTTGTAAAAGAAAAAATATCCCAAAACCTTTTGCATTCCAAAAAACCCCCACCACACACAGGAAAATGTACCTTTAGATAACAAAAATGAAAAAAAGCTATTTACTAAATATGGGTATTTATTTTACTGTTCTTGCATCTTCAGGTAAGCCAATCGATTTATGTTTATTTTATTTTCAGGTTGGTTTTGATTTAATGTTAAAAAATGAATTGTGGAACAATAACTGCTGTAACCTCACTTAGCAGACGCCGCGCCACGCCGCGCGCCGCCAGGAAAGAAAAGACCCACAACGTACGTGACGCCATGCTCCTCTCTGCTGGGGGGGGTCCTCTGTTTCCCTTTGTGTCACGCTGCACATCTGGCTGTCATTTATACCTCAGGTCCGACCACTTCAAAGCAGCTGATTGTACTGAGAAACGCACACGCACACACACGCACACACACACACACACACACATGCACACACACACACATGCACACATGCACACACACATGCACACGCACACATGCACACACACACACATGCACACACACACACACACACATGCACACACACACACATGCACACACACACACATGCACACACACACACATGCACACATGCACACACACATGCACACACACACACACGCACACACACACACATGCACACACACACACACATGCACACACACACACATGCACACATGCACACACACATGCACACACACACACACGCACACACACACACATGCACACACACACACACACACACATGCACACGCACACAAGGAAGAATCAGGATTTTTAGTACGGCTTGTTGCCAGAATTTTAAACGTAACCAACGGAAGCAGTTTTTGAAATAATCGTTGTTTCTTGTTGTTCGTACTGTGATCTAATGCCGTATTTCTTTTTTTCCTTGGTTATAGATATATATATATATATATATCTCTATATATGTATAAAAGAAAAGCCAGAAGCCAGGTTTTCTGTGAATACTTTGCAGAACGCACACGTTAGAGACACAAGGCCCCTACAGCAGCACCTCCCCCCCACATCCCAACCCCCCCAGCCCCCCCCCCCCCCCCCCCCTCCTCATCAGGTAGCCACACTTTGTGTGGGCGGCTTTTATGTATAATTATCAGGCCGGGAGTCTTTCAGAAGCAGGTGGGAGTGTTCGGTCCACCGCCGGAGGACTTTTCATCACACGGGGACGACGCCGGCAAAGCCTCTGTGAAAATCTCTTTGTTTTGTTGCTTTTCAGCCCCCCCCCCCCCCCCCCCCCTCCCTTTAGCATAAATCCTTTCCCTCGGCCCGCGGTGTTGTGTGCATTCCTGTAGCCGTTGAGTTGACACGTGACGTGTGAGAGGCCTGCAAAGTATTTGACATTAAAACGCAACGAAAGACTGAAGAAATGTGAAGATTCAAAAGGAAGCAGCACGGCACGCTGAAACAAGCCGAGGGTGACGACTCTGTGTGTGTGTCTCTGTGTGTCTGTGTGTGTCTGTGTGTGTGTTATCAGAGCCGTGTGGGGCTTTTAGTGCACCCACTGGTTTGTTACAGCTGATCGCAGCATTTTGCTTTCAGTGCTAAGCGTAGGCAGTGCTGCCCCGTTAGCACCGTTAGCACCGTTAGCGCCGTTTGCTGTGCTATGAGCTGCCATCTTGAGAGCCGTCATGAGGCAATCAAAGTAATCCTTGTTATCTCTCATTTTGCACTTTTAAAAATATCGCATTTATATTGCTCTCGTTTGTCCTACTGCTGCATTGCATGCTGGTCCGGCGAGGTTATATTTAGCTATTTTACCTGCAGATTCAGGAAGGCCGTCCATCTTCTCAGAGTGCAGTTTTAAAAGATAAAAATCAGCAGGTCTCCTGACAGTCAACCTTAACCTCGCCTGTCAAAAGCAACATCATGTTGTTGTTGCCGCGAACACGTCTGAGGACGTGTGCGTCTCGCTTTGTGGGTAAATGTCAAAGCGCCCGCTTTGTGAAGCGTCTCTTCAGCTCCTCCACTGCGTCCAGTCAGGAGCTCTGGAGGACATTCTGTCCCCTCAGCGTTATGGCAGTATCTATGGATGTGTGCTACGTACCATGTGTCACCCAGGAGCGTGTCCCTGGTAGATCACATTCGGAGGTCTTTGACGGGTCCTTTAATTGACGTTGATTTAAAAACTGCCGCCCCGGCTCATTAAAATGTGAGACACGAGCCGAGAGTCTTAACGTCCACCCGCCGCCGGCATCAAGCGACTGTTCGTCTGCTTTAATCAGCGGCATCAGGAGTGCCTTTTTGAAAGGCTGAAGGTCGCCGTCCCCTCCCCCCACGCCGTCAACAACCGCCTTTCATGGAGCGAAACTGAGATTTCACCTTCGCCGTCCTTCGGGTCCTTTTGTGTCTGCGAACTGAGAAAAGAAAGAGGTGCCTCGGTGGGTCTGAAGCCCCTTAAAAGAGAAGAGGTGAATATTAGATTATTATCATTGGGAGAAATAAGGTGAAGGAGTCAACACCGACCTCGTGTGTTGCCATGGCGATCATGCGGCATCACTCCCACGTGGGGGGGGGGGGGGGGGGGGGGGACGTGTCAGGGTGGTGTAACCCTGTGACCAGCGGTCCCAACAGGGTTGATCATTCGGACTCGATCAGACGACGATTAAGCGAAACATTTCAAGGGCGTGTGAACTTTTCGAGGTCAGGCCGAACGTTTAAACGCCTCAAAGGGCTCCGCGGGATGATTGTCTACTCAGCCGAGTGTCCTCTGATTGCTGCTCGCCGACCGCAGCAATCTCCTCGCCTCGCCGAAATACGTCGCCTCCTGATTGGCCCGTCACTCATGTGTGGGAAGTTTGCGGCGAAATGCGCCTTCTCGCCGAGTCGCAGTGACGCGTCAGCCTCCACGCGCGTGTAAGACGTTGATTTTATTGTCACTTTCTTTGATGGAGTCACAACCCCCCCCCCCCCCCCCCAACCCCCCCGCCCCCTCCATAACTGCTGTCCTCTTTGGGATCGTAAACTCGACCCAGAAGGCCTCTCTTCTTTTCTCTGGTGCTTTCGTTTTGATCGTCACCTTTTCACAGAGGCTTTGCTGCGTCTCAGAGCTTCAGGGGTCACGACCTCGACTTTCACTTTCTGAAAACACAAGAACAAGGACATTGACTGACGGGGGGAGGGGCAGGTGGGGGGGGGTTGGAATCTTTCTTGGTAGCTTCTCTTTCGTTGAGGGCATTGGCGCCGAGCTTAAAGGCTGTAACACTAACACCTCAAACTCTTCTGCCACGAGCCGACTCACAAAACAACACAAACACCGCCTCAATAAACGGGGTCTTGGAAAAGCCTTTTTCCTTTTTTTTTTAATTCCACTTGTTTTTTCAGCCAAATACTTTTTCAGTGCTTTATTAAAAAAAATAAAAACAGCAAGGATTGTAAATAGGACTTGACTCTTAGCAGGGGGGGGGGGGCTCGACTCATCGGACTCGGGGCCTTTTCCCCAAAGCGTCGGAAATGAAGGAAAAGAAAAGTCCGCTGGTGGACGAAAGGGGAGGAGCCAGCTTTGTTCTTTTTTCAGTCTTTGATAATGTTTGTTTTTCCATCCTCGGTGTGCAAAAAAAAAAAAAAAAAAAAATGTAAAAGAAGAAAAACTTACAACACAGAATACCTCAGAAAAGATAACAATGTAACCACGACAACCTCCACACATCGTCAGATCCTGACCACCAACTTTCATCTCCCTTTGCCTTTGTCCCCCCCGGCTCCCAGCAGGGGGGAGGGGGGGCAGGGCGATGGGGCGGGGGGGGGGTCCTTTTAGCTTTTGCTTTCACGACCTCATAAGTGCGCCCTTCTTTTGATTCGTCTCAAACCCGTCGCAGCCGCTCCTCCTTTGAAGGGCGACGCCGTGGGTTCCTCTGGAGACGATTGGAAAGATGCATTAAAACTAAAATCCTTTTCATTTTAAAAGTGGTTTTGCATAAAGAATGGCGGAACAATGCGTGGAGCACTAGAAACCACTCGGCCCGTGTTCCTGTATCCGTACCTACGTATCTACTCTCTATCGTCGTTAAAAACTGAATGTAAAAAAAAAACTAAAAACAAAAGAAAAAAAAGGCAAACAACTAACCTCTAATGTACCTATACATATTTAAGAATAATAAATACTCTATATGTGCACAGATATACTTAAACACAGCCAACAGACACAAACGCATATGTACATACAGATCTCTAACGTTGTCTACTTTTATCTTGAAAAAAAGGAAGAGGAAGAGTCTTTTTCCACCAACCATTCAGGGAAACTATTCAGAAGTCCAGTGCAGTACGTCCGGTAGAAATACCCCCCCCCCCCCACTTTGCTGCTTCTCGTGTTTGTTCTCCGACCCCCCCCCCCCACCCCCCTCGGATGTAGCAAAGGGCGAAGGGGGCAGTGGGAGGAGAAGTGGAACCAGGATCTAGTGTAAAGATGGTTGGATGTCAGTCACATGGGGGGGGGGGGTCTTCATCGGAAGGGGGGGGGGGTCTTCAGGTTGGTTGTATATAGAACTGCTTTACCCATCGACCCTGTCTTTTCGCAGGTGGGTGGGACTGTACATTGAAGGCACTGATGAGCGGTTTGTGTGTTTTTAAGTCAATAAAGTGAAGACTGTTTTAAATAAAAGTAAGCGGGGGGGGGGGGGGGTCATCAGAGGACCCATCTCCCCCCCCCCGAGCTTTGCTGGGACCGACGGACGGTTTTGTCAACGTTGACCCTCAATATTTTTGCATGCTGATGTAAATACCCCCCCCCCCCTCTGGTTGATCCAAACGTGTACTTTGGATGTTCTGGACCTGAAACGAGGCCGAAGGTCCGTTCGTCACCGCTGGAGCTTCGTGGTGGTTTTTAGTTTTTGGGCTGAAGCTCTTTTTAAAACTCCGAGAGGCGTCTCTCTTGCATTCCAGAAGAAGAAGAAGAAGAAGAAGAGCTCACGACCCCGCGGTGCGTTACCCTCAGGGACCCTCTGCTTCGCTCCGCTTCAGGTACCGAGTTCTCCGTCGGGCCGGTTCCACACAGAACCTTCAACGACCTCACTCCCGACCGCTGTTTCATCGCTTGTTGACCCGCGGGCGTCCCAAACATCTCGTGAATGTCGGATCTTCTTCTGTCTTCGGCGGGGGGGCGAGTCCTTCCTGAGTGACGGGCGGCCTTCGGCTCCCGAGACGCGTTCAGGAAGCCGGATCGGAGCCGTCGACCCGTCTGCGCCACGTGGAGCCCGGAGCGTTAGTTTTGTAAAGTGGTGAAGTTTGGGTGAGGCGCGTCGTTCTTTTTACATTCCTGTTGGAGCTTCTTTGGTTGTGGCCTGGTGTGGTGGTGATGGACAGGGCTCCAATGGGGGGGGGGGGGGTTTAGTCCGTCTTGTTCTCTTTGGTCCTGCTGAGGTTTCACCTCGGCTCTTAACAGGTGGCCGGACGCCTTCTATTACTCTTTTTCGGGGGTATAGTTTTCGGGTTGGACGATATACCTCATACCTCCAGTCCAGCGGGTCCAGGGGTGACGTGGGGGGGGGGCGTGGGGGGGTCGGCCCCCCCGGTCACGATTTGGGCCCACCTGGACTCTACCTGTCACAAAACGCATATTAAACACGCATACACCTACACACAGTTCTCCAAAAAACCCAAATGGACCTCATTTTTCAATATCTACTGTTTACAGGTTGACAAAACAATTGTATAATTTAGAAAAAAAAAATATTTTTCTCATATTGTAGTCTTATTTATGTACAATTTAATGTTTTTTTCTCATTTTGTACTTTGTGAGTTGGACTTTTATTCTTATAGGCTTATATGATCAATGTCCGTGTAAATGAGCACTTAACAAGAATCACAATAACTGGGTTTAGTTTGATTGACTGCACTATTCTCCCTGAATGTTCTGATTGGGCTGATGAATAATAAATTGTCTCATAATGTCTGTGATTTGTTTTGACAATAATATGATGATTTGATTCCTTTTTTTTTACTTTGCATCGAACGCCAGGCGGCGCTGATTAGATCCGTCTTTGTGCATGTGTAAGATATTTTATGGTTATGTTATATTCAATTTGGTAAAAAATAAAAATGTCCTCTTTTGCCATACATTCAGCTGTAATGTTGTGTAAGGTCGTATTCACTGGATGCTAGAACCTTCTTTTCAAAACCACTATTCTTCTAATAAATTTTGTTGTGAAAATAAAAGGTCAGAGTCGGTCGTCACTCCGTTCCTGACCCGCCGACCTCTGACCCCTTCTGACCGCTTCCTCTTCCCGGGTCAACCGCCTGAACGCTTTAGTCCCGCCCCTCTGAGGCAACAACCAGGAAGTGAACAGGGCAGCGCTCCAATCACTGGGCTCCATTTTCTTAGTCGCATTGTGTCGACACTTTGGTAACAACATTTACATGAACACAACTATACTACTAAAGATAAGAGACCTTTATAATCATTGTACTGTAATTTAGACATTAGCTTGTAAATTAAAATCCTCTGATCATTTATTATTTTTCAAGTTCAACGTCAACAACACAAATAAACAAATAAACAAACCTGTATTCATAACGTTTTACTGGTACAGCGGGACGGAGGCGGCTTTGAAACAATTTGCCAAGTTGTGTTGCTGTGTCACATGCTCCTGTAACCCCCCCCCCCCCCCCCCTGCCCCCCCCTCCCCCCAGGGATCCCCCTTCCTTACAAACACCACTAGACATCTCTACTGGCATGAAGGAAGCTCCTCCCCCTCCTCTTCATCTCCTGAACACACCAAACCATTTGCTCACAATGAAATCTCTGTATAACTCATATAGGAACAAGTTTACTTTGGTCAGAGTGTAATTCAGCTGGAACACACACACACACACACACACACACACACACACACACACCCCAGGCCTCTGCAGGGGAGGAAGAAGACAAATAACTTTTCAGGGCACAGGAAGTAGGTCATCCTCTTATCAAATATTTATTCCTCACACTGGGCCGAAGGCTCCAAAAGGACTCCCTCTTTAGACTGTGTGTGTGTGTGTGTGTGTGTGTGTGTGTGTGTGTGTGTGTGTGTGTGTGTGAGTTTAAGTACACAGAGACTTTCCTTCCTTCTATTGATCATAACCCTATTAATGGATATTGATATTTCGTGAACAAAAAACCTGCAGCCGGTTTAACGTTTTAATTTTTAATAACGATTCTGGATTTGACATTTTGGGCGTTTCGTTGCTTCCTGTGTCCCCAAAATGATTTAATAAGCAGCTCGGCTTGAATGCGGTTATTTTTGTGAAGTTTGTGGACAAAAAGACGCTCAAGGTTTTAAAAGAGTTTTTTTTTTTTTTTTAAGCGTTGAACCAAAACAAAATTGGATGATTGAAGGATCAAAGATCAGATCAGAACACCAGAAGAATCTGTACGAGCACGTTTACAACCGGAATGAGAGCTTTAGTGATCTGTCAGCTGATTTGCATTAAAATAGGAAATCATTAATGAAGTTGAGAATGAGAATGTTCTGTCTTCATCTGTTTTCTTCTTTAATTCACAAACCGACATGTTTGGCTCCGTTAGTTAAACCCAACAATGAACTGATGGGTCGGTACTTCACGTGATGGGTCGATGGAGCCGAAGAACCGTGAGAATAAAAGCAGCAAATAAAACCTTTTCTAGCCTTTAACTGCAGAGACATCAACACGTCTCCCTTCTCGCTCCCTTTGTTTTTCATTCACACTCAGTGACTGCTGTGAGAATGTCAGAGTCCCCCCCCCCCCCACTCCCATGGCTCCCCCACGGGCCCCCCCGGCCCCCTGCTGCGGCGCGTGGTGGTCGGGCCCAGCAAGGCTCCCCATTACTGATTTAATGGAACCACATCAGCTCCCTTCAATTAAGGCTCAGCGGCGCGCCGGGCGTCTGAGGCGAGGACGCCGCGCTGACGGGGGGGAAATCGCTGTCAACCGACGTCTAAAAATACGCTTTTCCTCTTAAGCGAGGCCTCGTCGACCCTTTAACCCTTCAGACGCTGCGAGCTACTGGGGCGACATTCTGATGGACGCACGGCGCCTCACAGGCGGCTCATCGGTCCCCAACAACAAGTCACGATGTGTGGTGTGTGTGTGTGTGTGTGTGTGTGTGTGTGTTGTCGTTCGTGTCGCATTGTGAACAAACCAAACTTTGACTTTTAGCCCGAGCTAGTGTTTCACAGAGCGACTCGGACTGGAGCTTCTTCAACGGGTCGTGGCGTGAAACAGTGACTTCATCGATCTGTGTTTAAACACAGATCCTTTTAAGAACCAGAGTTTAAGTCCTCCATCCGTGGGTTTTGGCTGTTAGACGTTGTTAAACTTACATTTTACACTCACAAGTATGAAATAAAGCTCCTTCCTGCGTTCTATTCATGAAATAAATGCATAACGTCAGCTGCTGTTTGTTGTTCAAATGTCTCAAAAGTCCATTTGACTGAAAGTGACTTTGTTCATGTGACAAAGAAGTAAGCGGCGCCATTCGTATATATATATATATATATATATATATATATATATATTTTATATATATTTATATATTAGCCTTCACAATAAAAGACACGGGGCCCAACAAAGGGGACAAAGGCGCAGTCGGCCGTAGACTCGTTGTTGTGTCTGAATGGGGCCTCGCTGGAGCTCCATCGGCAGGCGGAGACCTGAGCCTCCGCCCACGTGGCCGTGACACCCAGAGCAAGACAAATGAAAGGCGACATTCTCCGGGAACTAAAGGAAAACCTCACAATTGCGACTTGGTTTGACACTGAAAGGAGTGAAATCGTTCATCGAGGTCACGCCTAATTGAAAATAATTGAGACTGTTCTATGGAGGACTTTTTATTATTATTTCTCCGCAGCAGGAGCTCCTCCCAGGTCACCTTGGTAGTTTCCTCTCCTTCTTTTGGACGCGGCCTGAAATAGCGCAGTTTGCCTGCAGCGCTCTCCAACACCCCCCCCCCCCTTCACCCCTCCCCTCCCCCCTCCCCTCCCTACCTACATCCTCCCCTAACTTCTGTTTTCTTCTTTCATATTTGATTTCCTGCATCCCATCCTCCTCCACTCTCCACTTTCTACTCCTTTTTCCTTGTTACCTTGGATGCAACCTCACCGTGTTCTCTGTAGCCGCAGGCTGTGTGTGTGTGTGTGTGTGTGTGTGTGTGTGTGTGTGTGTGTGTGTGTGTGTGCACGTCGGGCCTCTGGCTGCAGCCTGCAGAGGGTTGCGCCGTGGATCCAATGAGCACCCAGAGACCACTAACCATGATCACATCAATAAAAGGACATCTGCTCCACGGCAAGAAAGACCTGCACGAGAAGAGGAGGAGGAACGGGAGGAAGAGGGCGAGTGGATGGACGGGGGGGGGAAGAGGAGAAGAAGAAGAGGTGATGGAGAGAGGAGAAAGGAGGATGAACAAAGGGAGAGCAGGAGGCGAGTGAGGAGATGGTTGAAGAAATAAATTGGAGAACAGTGGTCAAAAGAAAGAAGGACAAAAAAAGAATATAAAGAAGGCAACGACAGGAAAGCAACATTTATGTATTTAGTGAAAAAAAATGGATGAGAGTCCAGTGACATCATGCTTTCTAACATTTAGTCCAGTGACATCATCCAAAATAAAAACACTTTCTTTACATATAATAATATAATAAATATATAATATAAAACCTTTTCAACAAGCTTCAGACAAAAAAAGAGACGTTTTAGTGGCTTGAGATGTTTGTTTTTCCATTTCTGCTTTTAATGAACCAATTTTCCCCTGAGATCAAAAACGTTTCCTCTGAACATGAATTCATTTTTTCACAGAAATAACATGAAGAAGCCGCTCGTCTTCCTCCTTTCCTTCGCCAAAGGATACGTATTTGATTTGTGTGTGTGTGTGGGGGGGGGGTTGTGTGCAGTGTGTGTGTGGGGGGGCTCAGGCGGTGTGTGTCGGGGGCCTTTGTGTGTGCGGCGTGTTGGAGGAGGCTTTATGGAAATGGAGGGGGGGGGGGGGGGCTACGGCTGCTATGATTTTATCCTCCTTTAAAGAGCAGAGCAGATGGGGGAAGGGGGAAGAATGGCCATGTAAAAATGGTTGGGGGGGGGGTTGCAGAGGTGAGGTGGTGTGGAGGCAGGGAGGGGGGTGAGTGTGTGTTTGCGTGCTGGGGGAGGAGGCACCGATGGGGGTATACATTATGTTTTATGGTTACGAGGGGACGCATAAATCACTGTTTCATTAAACGGCTTCAGTCTCGGAGTGCCCCCCCCCCCACCCCCCCTCCCCCACAGTGGGACATCCCTCCCTCCTTCTCCTCCATCTTTCCTCACTTTGTCCTCCATCTTTATCTCCTACCAGCCTCTCACGGCGTCCTCCATCCGCCTCTCCTCTCTGGTCAATACCCCCCCCCCCCACCTTCCCATCGACTCAGCCCGGGCGCTAGACAGCCGTGTGGCGATGAGGTCAAAGGTCAGCGCAGCAACGACAACCACAAGAGCGGAGTCAAGGTCGAGTGAGTGAAAGACGACAAGGAGAAACTCTTATATCAATTATATTATAATGAATTATATACTACTACATTTAACATTATCATAGTATATAATATATAATATCCGTCTGTTTACAGGTGAGACGACTTGAACAAAAACAAATCTGAATCCGAATATTTTTTTATCTTTTTATTTTTTTCAATGACGCAATGTTGGTTTGGAAACACTTTTTTTGGTAAATGAACACAAAGATTTACAGATGAAACGTCCTCTCCAACATAGAAAAATACACAAGCTCATAATATATATTACAATCTGTTAGGTTGTTACTGTATTTCACTCAGAATAATAAAGCTACGTTAATTTGAATCTGATTCAAGACTCGTTACAATTAAAACATGTTAAAACAAAATAGCACACATTTTTATTTTAGTTTTCACATCCATATAAATAAAATGTCATCATATATAAAAGCTACCTTTTCTGTGTGGCATCTCCGCGATGCGTTCACTGGCTGTCGGAGAAGGAAGCACGTGATGAAGCTCGTTATAGTGACCCCCCCCCACACACACACACACACACTGTGCTACTATACTTGTGAGGACACCACAGCAGCTACGTGGGTCATTGTGGGGACATCAAGTGGTGTGAAATCAGTAACAAAAGTGAAAGTCTTTTTTTTACAACCTTCATGTGGTCGTAGTAGACATCTTGCTCAGTACCATGATCTCAAATATTAAAAAAAACATGTTTAAACCCTTAAAACAGACTTTTGAAGAAATGAGAAGGGGATGAAAAATCTTTCTCAAGGTCTACAAACACTGGTCCTCACAAAGATAGAAATACAAAACACACACACACACTAACACACACCAGTCTGAACGGGGACTAAAGGACGCCCAGGGAGCAGCGATGGGGACCTGTCCCCCACCCCCCCTCTCCAAATTTAGAAGTCCAACATCAGACATAAGGTCCTTTGTGGAGGGTTAAAGGAGCAGAATCCGGGCGCCATGGCGACGGGATGTTTTGATCCGACTCGCGGAGATCAGCCGAGAAACTACGAAAACCACTGCTTTTGTTTCAGGACGTTTCGTTCCGAGCCTTAAACAACGATGGACTGAAGGCGTGAAGAGGAGCGTGAACGTGGACTTACTAACTGCATATTCACACCTAACAAAACGTCAGTGAGCGAATCCCTACAGTGTGTGTGGCTCTTTAGCTTAGCATAGCGCGCGTGTGTGTGTGTGTGTGCGCACGTTGCGTCTACACACACTCCTTGCAGCCACATTCCACAGGCTTCTCCACGTCCTGCGTGAACGAGGTCCCGTCGTCGCATTCGAAGGAGAGGCGGCGTCGGCGGACCCTCAGGGGGGCGCAGCAGGGGGCGGGGCCGGCGGGCGGCTGGGCCCCCGCCCGGCACCGCCCCCTGCACTCCACCCAGGAGAAGGGCTTGGCCGTCTGGCACAGCACGGCGCCGCGCTGCAGGCGGTGGTAGTCTCTCACCGCCTCGCCTCGACACGGGGGCTCTGTGGAGAGGGAGGGGGGGGGGGAGGAGGGGGGGGGCGTGTGAGGAAACAGTCTGGATGCTAATTCTGGGCTACAGTGACCCGCCCCCCCTCCCCGATCCTCACCTATGTCGCAGCCCTCCCCGGTGAATCCCGGCTCACAGACGCAGCGCTCTCCGTCCTCCGTCTGCTGGCACTGGCCACGCCCACAGCGCCCCCCCCGGCACGAGGCCTGCGTCTCCGCCCCCCGCAGGCTGCACAGCGCGCCGCGGTACCCCGCATCGCAGTCGCAGCGGTACGTCTGCGCGTCCAGCGCCACGCACGCGCCGTTCGCACACCTGTGAGGAGAGGCGGGGGGGGGGGGGGGGGGGGGGGGGGCAGCGAGGAAGACGAGGAGGAAGTCTCTGTATTTTTGCTAAAGCTAAACTCACTTGTTGCCGTCACACGGGTTGAGGGCGGTTGCCGCGGTGACATCATCCGCTGCGGTGGGCTGGTCGCAGCGTCGCCCCGTCCAGCCCGACTGGCAGTGACACCGGGGGCCCTGTGGGACACAACGAGACACGATGTCGCCCGAATTTATCCCTCAACATGTGACAAACACAATGACGTGATTCACTCAGATCTCTCTCAGAGAGCTTTGCTACAGGTGCATGTTGCCGTGCGGCTGGAAGATGCTCCGCCTCCTACCTGGGCGCCGCTGGGCTGGCAGACGCCGTGCAGGCAGTGCAGCTCGCGGCAGGCCTGGCAGCCCGGCTCCACCCCCGGCTTCATGTGGCCGCGGGTGAAGTCCTGCAGCTCGTGGTTGATGTAGAGGTTCCTGATGCAGCCGTGGAAACTGGACACGTTGAGCGTCGGCGAGGAGAAACCCGACGAGGCGCCCACGGCCGCCTCGGGCATCCCTGCACGGGGAGACGGGCGCTTTGACACGGGGGCAAAAGAGCGGCCCCCTGGAGGACGGGAGGATGCGCCGGGCGGGTCTTACCTCCCACGTACAGCGGCGCCTCCCCCGACCGGCTGCGACCTTGACTGTCCAAGGTCGTGGGCTCTCCTCCGTCCACGGACAGGTTCACCATCCGGTCAAAGGTCACCA